>NW_026682924.1:300000-440000 GCF_027887145.1 Ammospiza caudacuta
TTAGGGTTACGCCTAGGTGTAGAGCTTTTTAAACCAGCAAGCTCTGAGCTCCAGGCACACGGCAGCTGCGAAAGGCATCCCAAGGGGAGCACAAAAGTGCCAGAAAATGGCTGCCTCCACACGTTTTCATTGGCACCATTGCTAAGCCTAGGCTGAATTACCTGCCTCCAGTCTCAGCTAGGGACATGGTTTTTTAAACCAGGAAGCCCTGAGCTCCAGGCACACGGCAGCTGTGAAAGGCATCCCAAGGGGAGTACAAAAGTGCAACAACATGGCAGCTTTCACAGCTTTTTCCTTGGCACCATCCCTATACCTAGGCTGATTTATCTGCCTAGCGTTAGCCTTAGGGCTCAGCCATGTGCAAGGATTTTTTTAACCAGGAAGCCCTGAGTTCCAGGCTTACTGCATCTGCCAAAGGCATCCCAAAGGGAGCGCAGAAGTGCCACAACATGGCTGCTTTCACAGCTTTTTCCTTAGGAAGAACCCTAATACCCGGCTGATTTACCTTCCTAGGGTTACTGTTAGGCTTAGGCCTAGGACTTTTAAAACCAGGAAGCCCTGTGCTCCAGGCACACTGCAGCTGTTAAAGGCATCCCAAGGGGAGCGCAAAAGTGACACAACTTGGCTGCCTCCACTGCTATTTCCATGAGACCATCCCGAATCATAGGCTGATTTTCCTTCCTAGGCTTAAGGTTTGAGTTAGGCCTAGGGTAGGTGTTCTTTTAACCAGAAAGCCCTGAGTTCCAAGAACACAGCAGCTGCGAAGGACTACCCAAGAAGAGCGCAGAAGTGCCTCAACATGCCTGCCTCCACAGCTTTTTCCTTGGGGATGTCCCGAAACAAAGGCTGATTTAGAAGCCTCCAGTTTGGGCTAAAGTTGTGGGTTTTTACACCAGGAAGCCCTGTGCTCCAAGCTCACTGCAGCTGTGAAAGGCATCCCAAGGGGAGCGCAAAAGTGCCACAACATGGCTGTCTCCACAGCTTTTCCCTTGGGATAATTCCTAAACCCAGGCTGATTTAAATGACCAGTGTTACGGTTAGGGTTAGGGTTACGCCTAGGTGTAGAGCTTTTTAAACCAGCAAGCTCTGAGCTCCAGGCACACGGCAGCTGCGAAAGGCATCCCAAGGGGAGCACAAAAGTGCCAGAAAATGGCTGCCTCCACACGTTTTTATTGGCACCATTGCTAAGCCTAGGCTGAATTACCTGCCTCCAGTCTGAGCTAGGGACATGGTTTTTTAAACCAGGAAGCCCTGAGCTCCAGGCACACTGCAGCTGTGAAAGGCATCCCAAGGGGAGTACAAAAGTGCAACAACATGGCAGCTTTCACAGCTTTTTCCTTGGCACCATCCCTATACCTAGGCTGATTTATCTGCCTAGGGTTAGGGTTAGAGCTCAGCCAAGGGCAAGGATTTTTTTAACCAGGAAGCCCTGAGTTCCAGGCTTACTGCATCTGCCAAAGGCATCCCAAAGGGAGCGCAGAAGTGCCACAACATGGCTGCTTTCACAGCTTTTTCCTTAGGAAGAACCCTAATACCCGGCTGATTTACCTTCCTAGGGTTACTGTTAGGCTTAGGCCTAGGACTTTTAAAACCAGGAAGCCCTGTGCTCCAGGCACACTGCAGCTGTGAAAGGCATCCCAAGGGGAGCGCAAAAGTGACACAACTTGGCTGCCTCCACTGCTATTTCCATGAGACCATCCCGAATCATAGGCTGATTTTCCTTCCTAGGCTTAAGGTTTGAGTTAGGCCTAGGGTTAGTGTTCTTTTAACCAGAAAGCCCTGAGTTCCAAGAACACAGCAGCTGCGAAGGACTACCCAAGAAGAGCGCAGAAGTGCCTCAACATGCCTGCCTCCACAGCTTTTTCCTTGGGGACGTCCTGAAACGAAGGCTGATTTAGAAGCCTCCAGTTTGGGCTAAAGTTGTGGTTTTTTACACCAGGAAGCCCTGTGCTCCAAGCACACTGCAGCTGTGAAAGGCATCCCACGGGGAGCGCAAAAGTGCCACAACATGGCTGACTCCACAGCTTTTCCCTTGGGATAATTCCTAAACCCAGGCTGATTTAAATGACCAGTGTTACGGTTAGGGTTAGGGTTACGCCTAGGTGTAGAGCTTTTTAAACCATCAAGCTCTGAGCTCCAGGCACACGGCAGCTGCGAAAGGCATCCCAAGGGGAGCACAAAAGTGCCAGAAAATGGCTGCCTCCACATGTTTTCATTGGCACCGTTGCTAAGCCTAGGCTGAATTACCTGCCTCCAGTCTCAACTAGGGACATGGTTTTTTAAACCAGGAAGCCCTGAGCTCCAGGCACTTGGCAGCTGTTTAAGGCATCCCAAGGGGAGTACAAAAGTGCAACAACATGGCAGCTTTCACAGCTTTTTCCTTGGCACCATCCCTATACCTAGGCTGATTTATCTGCCTAGGGTTAGGCTTAGGGCTCAGCCAAGGGCAAGGATTTTTTTAACCAGGAAGCCCTGAGTTCCAGGCTTACTGCATCTGCCAAAGGCATCCCAAAGGGAGCGCAGAAGTGCCACAACATGGCTGCTTTTACAGCTTTTTCCTTAGGAAGAACCCTAATACCCGGCTGATTTACCTTCCTAGTGTTACTGTTAGGCTTAGGCCTAGGACTTTTAAAACCAGGAAGCCCTGTGCTCCAGGCACACTGCAGCTGTTAAAGGCATCCCAAGGGGAGCGCAAAAGTGACACAACTTGGCTGCCTCCACTGCTATTTCCATGAGACCATCCCGAATCATAGGCTGATTTTCCTTCCTAGGCTTAAGGTTTGAGTTAGGCCTAGGGTTAGTGTTCTTTTAACCAGAAAGCCCTGAGTTCCAAGAACACAGCAGCTGCGAAGGACTACCCAAGAGGAGCGCAGAAGTGCCTCAACATGCCTGCCTGCACAGCTTTTTCCTTGGGGATGTCCCGAAACGAAGGCTGATTTAGCAGCCTCCAGTTTGGGCTAAAGTTGTGGTTTTTTAAACAAGGAAGCCCTGTGCTCCAAGCACACTGCAGCTGTGAAAGGCATCCCAAGGGGAGCGCGAAAGTGCCACAACATTGCTGCTTTCACAGCTTTTTCCTTAGGAACAACCCTAATACCCGGCTGATTTACCTTCCTAGGGTTACTGTTAGGCCTAGGCCTAGGACTTTTAAAACCAGGAAGCCCTGTGCTCCAAGCACACTGCAGCTGTGAAAGGCATCCCAAGGGGAGCGCAAAACTGCCACAACATGGCTGTCTCCACAGCTTTTCCCTTGGGATAATTCCTAAACCCAGGCTGATTTAAATGACCAGTGTTACAGTTAGGGTTAGGGTTACGCCTAGGTGTAGAGCTTTTTAAACCAGCAAGCTCTGAGCTCCAGGCACACGGCAGCTGCGAAAGGCATCCCAAGGGGAGCACAAAAGTGCCAGAAAATGGCTGCCTCCACACGTTTTCATTGGCACCATTGCTAAGCCTAGGCTGAATCACCTGCCTCCTGTCTCAGCTAGGGACATGGTTTTTTAAACCAGGAAGCCCTGAGCTCCAGGCACTTGGCAGCTGTGAAAGGCATCCCAAGGGGAGTACAAAAGTGCAACAACATGGCAGCTTTCACAGCTTTTTCCTTGGCACCATCCCTATACCTAGGCTGATTTATCTGCCTAGGGTTAGGGTTAGGGCTCAGCCAAGGGCAAGGATTTTTTTAACCAGGAAGCCCTGAGTTCCAGGCTTACTGCATCTGCCAAAGGCATCCCAAAGGGAGCGCAGAAGTGCCACAACATGGCTGCTTTCACAGCTTTTTCCTTAGGAAGAACCCTAATACCCGGCTGATTTACCTTCCTAGGGTTACTGTTAGGCTTAGGCCTAGGACTTTTAAAACCAGGAAGCCCTGTGCTCCAGGCACACTGCAGCTGTGAAAGGCATCCCAAGGGGAGCGCAAAAGTGACACAACTTGGCTGCCTCCACTGCTATTTCCATGAGACCATCCCGAATCATAGGCTGATTTTCCTTCCTAGGCTTAAGGTTTGAGTTAGGCCTAGGGTTAGTGTTCTTTTAACCAGAAAGCCCTGAGTTCCAAGAACACAGCAGCTGCGAAGGACTACCCAAGAAGAGCGCAGAAGTGCCTCAACATGCCTGCCTCCACAGCTTTTTCCTTGGGGACGTCCCGAAACGAAGGCTGATTTAGAAGCCTCCAGTTTGGGCTAAAGTTGTGGTTTTTTACACCAGGAAGCCCTGTGCTCCAAGCACACTGCAGCTGTGAAAGGCATCCCAAGGGGAGCGCAAAAGTGCCACAACATGGCTGTCTCCACAGCTTTTCCCTTGGGATAATTCCTAAACCCAGGCTGATTTAAATGACCAGTGTTACGGTTAGGGTTAGGGTTACGCCTAGGTGTAGAGCTTTTTAAACCAGCAAGCTCTGAGCTCCAGGCACACGGCAGCTGCGAAAGGCATCCCAAGGGGAGCACAAAAGTGCCAGAAAATGGCTGCCTCCACACGTTTTCATTGGCACCATTGCTAAGCCTAGGCTGAATCACCTGCTTCCAGTCTCAGCTAGGGACATTGTTTTTTAAACCAGGAAGCCCTGAGCTCCAGGCACACGGCAGCTGTGAAAGGCATCCCAAGGGGAGTACAAAAGTGCAACAACATGGCAGCTTTCACAGCTTTTTCCTTGGCACCATCCCTATACCTAGGCTGATTTATCTGCCTAGGGTTAGGGTTAGGGCTCAGCCTAGGGCTAGGATTTTTTTAACCAGGAAGCCCTGAGTTCCAGGCTTACTGCATCTGCCAAAGGCATCCCAAAGGGAGCGCAGAAGTGCCACAACATGGCTGCTTTCACAGCTTTTTCCTTAGGAAGAACCCTAATACCCGGCTGATTTACCTTCCTAGGGTTACTGTTAGGCTTAGGCCTAGGACTTTTAAAACCAGGAAGCCCTGTGCTCCAGGCACACTGCAGCTGTTAAAGGCATCCCAAGGGGAGCGCAAAAGTGACACAACTTGGCTGCCTCCACTGCTATTTCCATGAGACCATCCCGAATCATAGGCTGATTTTCCTTCCTAGGCTTAAGGTTTGAGTTAGGCCTAGGGTTAGTGTTCTTTTAACCAGAAAGCCCTGAGTTCCAAGAACACAGCAGCTGCGAAGGACTACCCAAGAAGAGCGCAGAAGTGCCTCAACATGCCTGCCTCCACAGCTTTTTACTTGGGGACGTCCCGAAACGAAGGCTGATTTAGAAGCCTCCAGTTTGGGCTAAAGTTGTGGTTTTTTACACCAGGAAGCCCTGTGCTCCAAGCACACTGCAGCTGTGAAAGGCATCCCAAGGGGAGCGCAAAAGTGCCACAACATGGCTGTCTCCACAGCTTTTCCCTTGGGATAATTCCTAAACCCAGGCTGATTTAAATGACCAGTGTTACGGTTAGGGTTAGGGTTACGCCTAGGTGTAGAGCTTTTTAAACCATCAAGCTCTGAGCTCCAGGCACACGGCAGCTGCGAAAGGCATCCCAAGGGGAGCACAAAAGTGCCAGAAAATGGCTGCCTCCACACGTTTTCATTGGCACCATTGCTAAGCCTAGGCTGAATTACCTGCCTCCAGTCTCAACTAGGGACATTGTTTTTTAAACCAGGAAGCCCTGAGCTCCAGGCACACGGCAGCTGTGAAAGGCATCCCAAGGGGAGTACAAAAGTGCAACAACATGGCAGCTTTCACAGCTTTTTCCTTGGCACCATCCCTATACCTAGGCTGATTTATCTGCCTAGGGTTAGGGTTAGGGCTCAGCCTAGGGCTAGGATTTTTTTAACCAGGAAGCCCTGAGTTCCAGGCTTACTGCATCTGCCAAAGACATCCCAAAGGGAGCGCAGAAGTGCCACAACATGGCTGCTTTCACAGCTTTTTCCTTAGGAAGAACCCTAATACCCGGCTGATTTACCTTCCTAGGGTTACTGTTAGGCTTAGGCCTAGGACTTTTAAAACCAGGAAGCCCTGTGCTCCAGGCACACTGCAGCTGTTAAAGGCATCCCAAGGGGAGCGCAAAAGTGACACAACTTGGCTGCCTCCACTGCTATTTCCATGAGACCATCCCGAATCATAGGCTGATTTTCCTTCCTAGGCTTAAGGTTTGAGTTAGGCCTAGGGTTAGTGTTCTTTTAACCAGAAAGCCCTGAGTTCCAAGAACACAGCAGCTGCGAAGGACTACCCAAGAAGAGCGCAGAAGTGCCTCAACATGCCTGCCTCCACAGCTTTTTCCTTGGGGACGTCCCGAAACGAAGGCTGATTTAGAAGCCTCCAGTTTGGGCTAAAGTTGTGGTTTTTTACACCAGGAAGCCCTGTGCTCCAAGCACACTGCAGCTGTGAAAGGCATCCCAAGGGGAGCGCAAAAGTGCCACAACATGGCTGTCTCCACAGCTTTTCCCTTGGGATAATTCCTAAACCCAGGCTGATTTAAATGACCAGTGTTACGGTTAGGGTTAGGGTTACGCCTAGGTGTAGAGCTTTTTAAACCAGCAAGCTCTGAGCTCCAGGCACACGGCAGCTGCGAAAGGCATCCCAAGGGGAGCACAAAAGTGCCAGAAAATGGCTGCCTCCACACGTTTTCATTGGCACCATTGCTAAGCCTAGGCTGAATTACCTGCCTCCAGTCTCAGCTAGGGACATGGTTTTTTAAACCAGGAAGCCCTGAGCTCCAGGCACACGGCAGCTGTGAAAGGCATCCCAAGGGGAGTACAAAAGTGCAACAACATGGCAGCTTTCACAGCTTTTTCCTTGGCACCATCCCTATACCTAGGCTGATTTATCTGCCTAGCGTTAGCCTTAGGGCTCAGCCAAGGGCAAGGATTTTTTTAACCAGGAAGCCCTGAGTTCCAGGCTTACTGCATCTGCCAAAGGCATCCCAAAGGGAGCGCAGAAGGTCCACAACATGGCTGCTTTTACAGCTTTTTCCTTAGGAAGAACCCTAATACCCGGCTGATTTACCTTCCTAGGGTTACTGTTAGGCTTAGGCCTAGGACTTTTAAAACCAGGAAGCCCTGTGCTCCAGGCACACTGCAGCTGTGAAAGGCATCCCAAGGGGAGCGCAAAAGTGACACAACTTGGCTGCCTCCACTGCTATTTCCATGAGACCATCCCGAATCATAGGCTGATTTTCCTTCCTAGGCTTAAGGTTTGAGTTAGGCCTAGGGTTAGTGTTCTTTTAACCAGAAAGCCCTGAGTTCCAAGAACACAGCAGCTGCGAAGGACTACCCAAGAAGAGCGCAGAAGTGCCTCAACATGCCTGCCTCCACAGCTTTTTCCTTGGGGATGTCCCGAAACGAAGGCTGATTTAGAAGCCTCCAGTTTGGGCTAAAGTTGTGGGTTTTTACACCAGGAAGCCCTGTGCTCCAAGCTCACTGCAGCTGTGAAAGGCATCCCAAGGGGAGCGCAAAAGTGCCACAACATGGCTGTCTCCACAGCTTTTCCCTTGGGATAATTCCTAAACCCAGGCTGATTTAAATGACCAGTGTTACGGTTAGGGTTAGGGTTACGCCTAGGTGTAGAGCTTTTTAAACCAGCAAGCTCTGAGCTCCAGGCACACGGCAGCTGCGAAAGGCATCCCAAGGGGAGCACAAAAGTGCCAGAAAATGGCTGCCTCCACACGTTTTTATTGGCACCATTGCTAAGCCTAGGCTGAATTACCTGCCTCCAGTCTCAGCTAGGGACATGGTTTTTTAAACCAGGAAGCCCTGAGCTCCAGGCACACTGCAGCTGTGAAAGGCATCCCAAGGGGAGTACAAAAGTGCAACAACATGGCAGCTTTCACAGCTTTTTCCTTGGCACCATCCCTATACCTAGGCTGATTTATCTGCCTAGGGTTAGGGTTAGGGCTCAGCCAAGGGCAAGGATTTTTTTAACCAGGAAGCCCTGAGTTCCAGGCTTACTGCATCTGCCAAAGGCATCCCAAAGGGAGCGGTGAAGTGCCACAACATGGCTGCTTTCACAGCTTTTTCCTTAGGAAGAACCCTAATACCCGGCTGATTTACCTTCCTAGGGTTACTGTTAGGCTTAGGCCTAGGACTTTTAAAACCAGGAAGCCCTGTGCTCCAGGCACACTGCAGCTGTGAAAGGCATCCCAAGGGGAGCGCAAAAGTGACACAACTTGGCTGCCTCCACTGCTATTTCCATGAGACCATCCCGAATCATAGGCTGATTTTCCTTCCTAGGCTTAAGGTTTGAGTTAGGCCTAGGGTTAGTGTTCTTTTAACCAGAAAGCCCTGAGTTCCAAGAACACAGCAGCTGCGAAGGACTACCCAAGAAGAGCGCAGAAGTGCCTCAACATGCCTGCCTCCACAGCTTTTTCCTTGGGGACGTCCTGAAACGAAGGCTGATTTAGAAGCCTCCAGTTTGGGCTAAAGTTGTGGTTTTTTACACCAGGAAGCCCTGTGCTCCAAGCACACTGCAGCTGTGAAAGGCATCCCACGGGGAGCGCAAAAGTGCCACAACATGGCTGACTCCACAGCTTTTCCCTTGGGATAATTCCTAAACCCAGGCTGATTTAAATGACCAGTGTTACGGTTAGGGTTAGGGTTACGCCTAGGTGTAGAGCTTTTTAAACCATCAAGCTCTGAGCTCCAGGCACACGGCAGCTGCGAAAGGCATCCCAAGGGGAGCACAAAAGTGCCAGAAAATGGCTGCCTCCACACGTTTTCATTGGCACCGTTGCTAAGCCTAGGCTGAATCACCTGCCTCCAGTCTGAGCTAGGGACATGGTTTTTTAAACCAGGAAGCCCTGAGCTCCAGGCACTTGGCAGCTGTTTAAGGCATCCCAAGGGGAGTACAAAAGTGCAACAACATGGCAGCTTTCACAGCTTTTTCCTTGGCACCATCCCTATACCTAGGCTGATTTATCTGCCTAGGGTTAGGCTTAGGGCTCAGCCAAGGGCAAGGATTTTTTTAACCAGGAAGCCCTGAGTTCCAGGCTTACTGCATCTGCCAAAGGCATCCCAAAGGGAGCGCAGAAGGTCCACAACATGGCTGCTTTTACAGCTTTTTCCTTAGGAAGAACCCTAATACCCGGCTGATTTACCTTCCTAGGGTTACTGTTAGGCTTAGGCCTAGGACTTTTAAAACCAGGAAGCCCTGTGCTCCAGGCACACTGCAGCTGTTAAAGGCATCCCAAGGGGAGCGCAAAAGTGACACAACTTGGCTGCCTCCACTGCTATTTCCATGAGACCATCCCGAATCATAGGCTGATTTTCCTTCCTAGGCTTAAGGTTTGAGTTAGGCCTAGGGTTAGTGTTCTTTTAACCAGAAAGCCCTGAGTTCCAAGAACACAGCAGCTGCGAAGGACTACCCAAGAGGAGCGCAGAAGTGCCTCAACATGCCTGCCTGCACAGCTTTTTCCTTGGGGATGTCCCGAAACGAAGGCTGATTTAGAAGCCTCCAGTTTGGGCTAAAGTTGTGGTTTTTTAAACAAGGAAGCCCTGTGCTCCAAGCACACTGCAGCTGTGAAAGGCATCCCAAGGGGAGCGCGAAAGTGCCACAACATTGCTGCTTTCACAGCTTTTTCCTTAGGAAGAACCCTAATACCCGGCTGATTTACCTTCCTAGGGTTACTGTTAGGCCTAGGCCTAGGACTTTTAAAACCAGGAAGCCCTGTGCTCCAAGCACACTGCAGCTGTGAAAGGCATCCCAAGGGGAGCGCAAAACTGCCACAACATGGCTGTCTCCACAGCTTTTCCCTTGGGATAATTCCTAAACCCAGGCTGATTTAAATGACCAGTGTTACAGTTAGGGTTAGGGTTACGCCTAGGTGTAGAGCTTTTTAAACCAGCAAGCTCTGAGCTCCAGGCACACGGCAGCTGCGAAAGGCATCCCAAGGGGAGCACAAAAGTGCCAGAAAATGGCTGCCTCCACACGTTTTCATTGGCACCATTGCTAAGCCTAGGCTGAATTACCTGCCTCCACTCTCAACTAGGGACATTGTTTTTTAAACCAGGAAGCCCTGAGCTCCAGGCACACTGCAGCTGTGAAAGGCATCCCAAGGGGAGTACAAAAGTGCAACAACATGGCAGCTTTCACAGCTTTTTCCTTGGCACCATCCCTATACCTAGGCTGATTTATCTGCCTAGGGTTAGGCTTAGGGCTCAGCCAAGGGCAAGGATTTTTTTAACCAGGAAGCCCTGAGTTCCAGGCTTACTGCATCTGCCAAAGGCATCCCAAAGGGAGCGCAGAAGTGCCACAACATGGCTGCTTTCACAGCTTTTTCCTTAGGAAGAACCCTAATACCCGGCTGATTTACCTTCCTAGGGTTACTGTTAGGCTTAGGCCTAGGACTTTTAAAACCAGGAAGCCCTGTGCTCCAGGCACACTGCAGCTGTGAAAGGCATCCCAAGGGGAGCGCAAAAGTGACACAACTTGGCTGCCTCCACTGCTATTTCCATGAGACCATCCCGAATCATAGGCTGATTTTCCTTCCTAGGCTTAAGGTTTGAGTTAGGCCTAGGGTTAGTGTTCTTTTAACCAGAAAGCCCTGAGTTCCAAGAACACAGCAGCTGCGAAGGACTACCCAAGAAGAGCGCAGAAGTGCCTCAACATGCCTGCCTCCACAGCTTTTTCCTTGGGGACGTCCTGAAACGAAGGCTGATTTAGAAGCCTCCAGTTTGGGCTAAAGTTGTGGTTTTTTACACCAGGAAGCCCTGTGCTCCAAGCACACTGCAGCTGTGAAAGGCATCCCACGGGGAGCGCAAAAGTGCCACAACATGGCTGACTCCACAGCTTTTCCCTTGGGATAATTCCTAAACCCAGGCTGATTTAAATGACCAGTGTTACGGTTAGGGTTAGGGTTACGCCTAGGTGTAGAGCTTTTTAAACCATCAAGCTCTGAGCTCCAGGCACACGGCAGCTGCGAAAGGCATCCCAAGGGGAGCACAAAAGTGCCAGAAAATGGCTGCCTCCACACGTTTTCATTGGCACCGTTGCTAAGCCTAGGCTGAATCACCTGCCTCCAGTCTGAGCTAGGGACATGGTTTCTTAAACCAGGAAGCCCTGAGCTCCAGGCACTTGGCAGCTGTTTAAGGCATCCCAAGGGGAGTACAAAAGTGCAACAACATGGCAGCTTTCACAGCTTTTTCCTTGGCACCATCCCTATACCTAGGCTGATTTATCTGCCTAGGGTTAGGCTTAGGGCTCAGCCAAGGGCAAGGATTTTTTTAACCAGGAAGCCCTGAGTTCCAGGCTTACTGCATCTGCCAAAGGCATCCCAAAGGGAGCGCAGAAGTGCCACAACATGGCTGCTTTTACAGCTTTTTCCTTAGGAAGAACCCTAATACCCGGCTGATTTACCTTCCTAGGGTTACTGTTAGGCTTAGGCCTAGGACTTTTAAAACCAGGAAGCCCTGTGCTCCAGGCACACTGCAGCTGTTAAAGGCATCCCAAGGGGAGCGCAAAAGTGACACAACTTGGCTGCCTCCACTGCTATTTCCATGAGACCATCCCGAATCATAGGCTGATTTTCCTTCCTAGGCTTAAGGTTTGAGTTAGGCCTAGGGTTAGTGTTCTTTTAACCAGAAAGCCCTGAGTTCCAAGAACACAGCAGCTGCGAAGGACTACCCAAGAGGAGCGCAGAAGTGCCTCAACATGCCTGCCTCCACAGCTTTTTCCTTGGGGATGTCCCGAAACGAAGGCTGATTTAGAAGCCTCCAGTTTGGGCTAAAGTTGTGGTTTTTTAAACAAGGAAGCCCTGTGCTCCAAGCACACTGCAGCTGTGAAAGGCATCCCAAGGGGAGCGCGAAAGTGCCACAACATTGCTGCTTTCACAGCTTTTTCCTTAGGAAGAACCCTAATACCCGGCTGATTTACCTTCCTAGGGTTACTGTTAGGCCTAGGCCTAGGACTTTTAAAACCAGGAAGCCCTGTGCTCCAAGCACACTGCAGCTGTGAAAGGCATCCCAAGGGGAGCGCAAAACTGCCACAACATGGCTGTCTCCACAGCTTTTCCCTTGGGATAATTCCTAAACCCAGGCTGATTTAAATGACCAGTGTTACAGTTAGGGTTAGGGTTACGCCTAGGTGTAGAGCTTTTTAAACCAGCAAGTTCTGAGCTCCAGGCACACGGCAGCTGCGAAAGGCATCCCAAGGGGAGCACAAAAGTGCCAGAAAATGGCTGCCTCCACACGTTTTCATTGGCACCATTGCTAAGCCTAGGCTGAATCACCTGCCTCCTGTCTCAGCTAGGGACATGGTTTTTTAAACCAGGAAGCCCTGAGCTCCAGGCACTTGGCAGCTGTGAAAGGCATCCCAAGGGGAGTACAAAAGTGCAACAACATGGCAGCTTTCACAGCTTTTTCCTTGGCACCATCCCTATACCTAGGCTGATTTATCTGCCTAGGGTTAGGCTTAGGGCTCAGCCAAGGGCAAGGATTTTTTTAACCAGGAAGCCCTGAGTTCCAGGCTTACTGCATCTGCCAAAGGCATCCCAAAGGGAGCGCAGAAGTGCCACAACATGGCTGCTTTCACAGCTTTTTCCTTAGGAAGAACCCTAATACCCGGCTGATTTACCTTCCTAGGGTTACTGTTAGGCTTAGGCCTAGGACTTTTAAAACCAGGAAGCCCTGTGCTCCAGGCACACTGCAGCTGTGAAAGGCATCCCAAGGGGAGCGCAAAAGTGACACAACTTGGCTGCCTCCACTGCTATTTCCATGAGACCATCCCGAATCATAGGCTGATTTTCCTTCCTAGGCTTAAGGTTTGAGTTAGGCCTAGGGTTAGTGTTCTTTTAACCAGAAAGCCCTGAGTTCCAAGAACACAGCAGCTGCGAAGGACTACCCAAGAAGAGCGCAGAAGTGCCTCAACATGCCTGCCTCCACAGCTTTTTCCTTGGGGACGTCCTGAAACGAAGGCTGATTTAGAAGCCTCCAGTTTGGGCTAAAGTTGTGGTTTTTTACACCAGGAAGCCCTGTGCTCCAAGCACACTGCAGCTGTGAAAGGCATCCCACGGGGAGCGCAAAAGTGCCACAACATGGCTGACTCCACAGCTTTTCCCTTGGGATAATTCCTAAACCCAGGCTGATTTAAATGACCAGTGTTACGGTTAGGGTTAGGGTTACGCCTAGGTGTAGAGCTTTTTAAACCATCAAGCTCTGAGCTCCAGGCACACGGCAGCTGCGAAAGGCATCCCAAGGGGAGCACAAAAGTGCCAGAAAATGGCTGCCTCCACACGTTTTCATTGGCACCGTTGCTAAGCCTAGGCTGAATCACCTGCCTCCAGTCTGAGCTAGGGACATGGTTTCTTAAACCAGGAAGCCCTGAGCTCCAGGCACTTGGCAGCTGTTTAAGGCATCCCAAGGGGAGTACAAAAGTGCAACAACATGGCAGCTTTCACAGCTTTTTCCTTGGCACCATCCCTATACCTAGGCTGATTTATCTGCCTAGGGTTAGGCTTAGGGCTCAGCCAAGGGCAAGGATTTTTTTAACCAGGAAGCCCTGAGTTCCAGGCTTACTGCATCTGCCAAAGGCATCCCAAAGGGAGCGCAGAAGGTCCACAACATGGCTGCTTTTACAGCTTTTTCCTTAGGAAGAACCCTAATACCCGGCTGATTTACCTTCCTAGGGTTACTGTTAGGCTTAGGCCTAGGACTTTTAAAACCAGGAAGCCCTGTGCTCCAGGCACACTGCAGCTGTTAAAGGCATCCCAAGGGGAGCGCAAAAGTGACACAACTTGGCTGCCTCCACTGCTATTTCCATGAGACCATCCCGAATCATAGGCTGATTTTCCTTCCTAGGCTTAAGGTTTGAGTTAGGCCTAGGGTTAGTGTTCTTTTAACCAGAAAGCCCTGAGTTCCAAGAACACAGCAGCTGCGAAGGACTACCCAAGAGGAGCGCAGAAGTGCCTCAACATGCCTGCCTGCACAGCTTTTTCCTTGGGGATGTCCCGAAACGAAGGCTGATTTAGAAGCCTCCAGTTTGGGCTAAAGTTGTGGTTTTTTAAACAAGGAAGCCCTGTGCTCCAAGCACACTGCAGCTGTGAAAGGCATCCCAAGGGGAGCGCGAAAGTGCCACAACATTGCTGCTTTCACAGCTTTTTCCTTAGGAAGAACCCTAATACCCGGCTGATTTACCTTCCTAGGGTTACTGTTAGGCCTAGGCCTAGGACTTTTAAAACCAGGAAGCCCTGTGCTCCAAGCACACTGCAGCTGTGAAAGGCATCCCAAGGGGAGCGCAAAACTGCCACAACATGGCTGTCTCCACAGCTTTTCCCTTGGGATAATTCCTAAACCCAGGCTGATTTAAATGACCAGTGTTACAGTTAGGTTTAGGGTTACGCCTAGGTGTAGAGCTTTTTAAACCAGCAAGCTCTGAGCTCCAGGCACAAGGCAGCTGCGAAAGGCATCCCAAGGGGAGCACAAAAGTGCCAGAAAATGGCTGCCTCCACACGTTTTCATTGGCACCATTGCTAAGCCTAGGCTGAATCACCTGCCTCCTGTCTCAGCTAGGGACATGGTTTTTTAAACCAGGAAGCCCTGAGCTCCAGGCACTTGGCAGCTGTGAAAGGCATCCCAAGGGGAGTACAAAAGTGCAACAACATGGCAGCTTTCACAGCTTTTTCCTTGGCACCATCCCTATACCTAGGCTGATTTATCTGCCTAGGGTTAGGGTTAGGGCTCAGCCAAGGGCAAGGATTTTTTTAACCAGGAAGCCCTGAGTTCCAGGCTTACTGCATCTGCCAAAGGCATCCCAAAGGGAGCGCAGAAGTGCCACAACATGGCTGCTTTCACAGCTTTTTCCTTAGGAAGAACCCTAATACCCGGCTGATTTACCTTCCTAGGGTTACTGTTAGGCTTAGGCCTAGGACTTTTAAAACCAGGAAGCCCTGTGCTCCAGGCACACTGCAGCTGTGAAAGGCATCCCAAGGGGAGCGCAAAAGTGACACAACTTGGCTGCCTCCACTGCTATTTCCATGAGACCATCCCGAATCATAGGCTGATTTTCCTTCCTAGGCTTAAGGTTTGAGTTAGGCCTAGGGTTAGTGTTCTTTTAACCAGAAAGCCCTGAGTTCCAAGAACACAGCAGCTGCGAAGGACTACCCAAGAAGAGCGCAGAAGTGCCTCAACATGCCTGCCTGCACAGCTTTTTCCTTGGGGATGACCCGAAACAAAGGCTGATTTAGAAGCCTCCAGTTTGGGCTAAAGTTGTGGGTTTTTACACCAGGAAGCCCTGTGCTCCAAGCTCACTGCAGCTGTGAAAGGCATCCCAAGGGGAGCGCAAAAGTGCCACAACATGGCTGTCTCCACAGCTTTTCCCTTGGGATAATTCCTAAACCCAGGCTGATTTAAATGACCAGTGTTACGGTTAGGGTTAGGGTTACGCCTAGGTGTAGAGCTTTTTAAACCAGCAAGCTCTGAGCTCCAGGCACACGGCAGCTGCGAAAGGCATCCCAAGGGGAGCACAAAAGTGCCAGAAAATGGCTGCCTCCACACGTTTTCATTGGCACCATTGCTAAGCCTAGGCTGAATCACCTGCCTCCAGTCTCAGCTAGGGACATGGTTTTTTAAACCAGGAAGCCCTGAGCTCCAGGCACACGGCAGCTGTGAAAGGCATCCCAAGGGGAGTACAAAAGTGCAACAACATGGCAGCTTTCACAGCTTTTTCCTTGGCACCATCCCTATACCTAGGCTGATTTATCTGCCTAGCGTTAGCCTTAGGGCTCAGCCAAGTGCAAGGATTTTTTTAACCAGGAAGCCCTGAGTTCCAGGCTTACTGCATCTGCCAAAGGCATCCCAAAGGGAGCGCAGAAGTGCCACAACATGGCTGCTTTCACAGCTTTTTCCTTAGGAAGAACCCTAATACCCGGCTGATTTACCTTCCTAGGGTTACTGTTAGGCTTAGGCCTAGGACTTTTAAAACCAGGAAGCCCTGTGCTCCAGGCACACTGCAGCTGTTAAAGGCATCCCAAGGGGAGCGCAAAAGTGACACAACTTGGCTGCCTCCACTGCTATTTCCATGAGACCATCCCGAATCATAGGCTGATTTTCCTTCCTAGGCTTAAGGTTTGAGTTAGGCCTAGGGTTAGTGTTCTTTTAACCAGAAAGCCCTGAGTTCCAAGAACACAGCAGCTGCGAAGGACTACCCAAGAAGAGCGCAGAAGTGCCTCAACATGCCTGCCTCCACAGCTTTTTCCTTGGGGATGTCCCGAAACGAAGGCTGATTTAGAAGCCTCCAGTTTGGGCTAAAGTTGTGGGTTTTTACACCAGGAAGCCCTGTGCTCCAAGCTCACTGCAGCTGTGAAAGGCATCCCAAGGGGAGCGCAAAAGTGCCACAACATGGCTGTCTCCACAGCTTTTCCCTTGGGATAATTCCTAAACCCAGGCTGATTTAAATGACCAGTGTTACGGTTAGGGTTAGGGTTACGCCTAGGTGTAGAGCTTTTTAAACCAGCAAGCTCTGAGCTCCAGGCACACGGCAGCTGCGAAAGGCATCCCAAGGGGAGCACAAAAGTGCCAGAAAATGGCTGCCTCCACACGTTTTTATTGGCACCATTGCTAAGCCTAGGCTGAATTACCTGCCTCCAGTCTCAGCTAGGGACATGGTTTTTTAAACCAGGAAGCCCTGAGCTCCAGGCACACTGCAGCTGTGAAAGGCATCCCAAGGGGAGTACAAAAGTGCAACAACATGGCAGCTTTCACAGCTTTTTCCTTGGCACCATCCCTATACCTAGGCTGATTTATCTGCCTAGGGTTAGGGTTAGGGCTCAGCCAAGGGCAAGGATTTTTTTAACCAGGAAGCCCTGAGTTCCAGGCTTACTGCATCTGCCAAAGGCATCCCAAAGGGAGCGGTGAAGTGCCACAACATGGCTGCTTTCACAGCTTTTTCCTTAGGAAGAACCCTAATACCCGGCTGATTTACCTTCCTAGGGTTACTGTTAGGCTTAGGCCTAGGACTTTTAAAACCAGGAAGCCCTGTGCTCCAGGCACACTGCAGCTGTGAAAGGCATCCCAAGGGGAGCGCAAAAGTGACACAACTTGGCTGCCTCCACTGCTATTTCCATGAGACCATCCCGAATCATAGGCTGATTTTCCTTCCTAGGCTTAAGGTTTGAGTTAGGCCTAGGGTTAGTGTTCTTTTAACCAGAAAGCCCTGAGTTCCAAGAACACAGCAGCTGCGAAGGACTACCCAAGAGGAGCGCAGAAGTGCCTCAACATGCCTGCCTGCACAGCTTTTTCCTTGGGGATGTCCCGAAACGAAGCCTGATTTAGAAGCCTCCAGTTTGGGCTAAAGTTGTGGTTTTTTAAACAAGGAAGCCCTGTGCTCCAAGCACACTGCAGCTGTGAAAGGCATCCCAAGGGGAGCGCGAAAGTGCCACAACATTGCTGCTTTCACAGCTTTTTCCTTAGGAAGAACCCTAATACCCGGCTGATTTACCTTCCTAGGGTTACTGTTAGGCCTAGGCCTAGGACTTTTAAAACCAGGAAGCCCTGTGCTCCAAGCACACTGCAGCTGTGAAAGGCATCCCAAGGGGAGCGCAAAACTGCCACAACATGGCTGTCTCCACAGCTTTTCCCTTGGGATAATTCCTAAACCCAGGCTGATTTAAATGACCAGTGTTACAGTTAGGGTTAGGGTTACGCCTAGGTGTAGAGCTTTTTAAACCAGCAAGCTCTGAGCTCCAGGCACACGGCAGCTGCGAAAGGCATCCCAAGGGGAGCACAAAAGTGCCAGAAAATGGCTGCCTCCACACGTTTTTATTGGCACCATTGCTAAGCCTAGGCTGAATTACCTGCCTCCAGTCTCAGCTAGGGACATGGTTTTTTAAACCAGGAAGCCCTGAGCTCCAGGCACACTGCAGCTGTGAAAGGCATCCCAAGGGGAGTACAAAAGTGCAACAACATGGCAGCTTTCACAGCTTTTTCCTTGGCACCATCCCTATACCTAGGCTGATTTATCTGCCTAGGGTTAGGGTTAGGGCTCAGCCAAGGGCAAGGATTTTTTTAACCAGGAAGCCCTGAGTTCCAGGCTTACTGCATCTGCCAAAGGCATCCCAAAGGGAGCGCAGAAGTGCCACAACATGGCTGCTTTCACAGCTTTTTCCTTAGGAAGAACCCTAATACCCGGCTGATTTACCTTCCTAGGGTTACTGTTAGGCTTAGGCCTAGGACTTTTAAAACCAGGAAGCCCTGTGCTCCAGGCACACTGCAGCTGTGAAAGGCATCCCAAGGGGAGCGCAAAAGTGACACAACTTGGCTGCCTCCACTGCTATTTCCATGAGACCATCCCGAATCATAGGCTGATTTTCCTTCCTAGGCTTAAGGTTTGAGTTAGGCCTAGGGTTAGTGTTCTTTTAACCAGAAAGCCCTGAGTTCCAAGAACACAGCAGCTGCGAAGGACTACCCAAGAAGAGCGCAGAAGTGCCTCAACATGCCTGCCTCCACAGCTTTTTCCTTGGGGACGTCCTGAAACGAAGGCTGATTTAGAAGCCTCCAGTTTGGGCTAAAGTTGTGGTTTTTTACACCAGGAAGCCCTGTGCTCCAAGCACACTGCAGCTGTGAAAGGCATCCCACGGGGAGCGCAAAAGTGCCACAACATGGCTGACTCCACAGCTTTTCCCTTGGGATAATTCCTAAACCCAGGCTGATTTAAATGACCAGTGTTACGGTTAGGGTTAGGGTTACGCCTAGGTGTAGAGCTTTTTAAACCATCAAGCTCTGAGCTCCAGGCACACGGCAGCTGCGAAAGGCATCCCAAGGGGAGCACAAAAGTGCCAGAAAATGGCTGCCTCCACACGTTTTCATTGGCACCGTTGCTAAGCCTAGGCTGAATCACCTGCCTCCAGTCTGAGCTAGGGACATGGTTTCTTAAACCAGGAAGCCCTGAGCTCCAGGCACTTGGCAGCTGTTTAAGGCATCCCAAGGGGAGTACAAAAGTGCAACAACATGGCAGCTTTCACAGCTTTTTCCTTGGCACCATCCCTATACCTAGGCTGATTTATCTGCCTAGGGTTAGGCTTAGGGCTCAGCCAAGGGCAAGGATTTTTTTAAGCAGGAAGCCCTGAGTTCCAGGCTTACTGCATCTGCCAAAGGCATCCCAAAGGGAGCGCAGAAGTGCCACAACATGGCTGCTTTTACAGCTTTTTCCTTAGGAAGAACCCTAATACCCGGCTGATTTACCTTCCTAGGGTTACTGTTAGGCTTAGGCCTAGGACTTTTAAAACCAGGAAGCCCTGTGCTCCAGGCACACTGCAGCTGTTAAAGGCATCCCAAGGGGAGCGCAAAAGTGACACAACTTGGCTGCCTCCACTGCTATTTCCATGAGACCATCCCGAATCATAGGCTGATTTTCCTTCCTAGGCTTAAGGTTTGAGTTAGGCCTAGGGTTAGTGTTCTTTTAACCAGAAAGCCCTGAGTTCCAAGAACACAGCAGCTGCGAAGGACTACCCAAGAGGAGCGCAGAAGTGCCTCAACATGCCTGCCTCCACAGCTTTTTCCTTGGGGATGTCCCGAAACGAAGGCTGATTTAGAAGCCTCCAGTTTGGGCTAAAGTTGTGGTTTTTTAAACAAGGAAGCCCTGTGCTCCAAGCACACTGCAGCTGTGAAAGGCATCCCAAGGGGAGCGCGAAAGTGCCACAACATTGCTGCTTTCACAGCTTTTTCCTTAGGAAGAACCCTAATACCCGGCTGATTTACCTTCCTAGGGTTACTGTTAGGCCTAGGCCTAGGACTTTTAAAACCAGGAAGCCCTGTGCTCCAAGCACACTGCAGCTGTGAAAGGCATCCCAAGGGGAGCGCAAAACTGCCACAACATGGCTGTCTCCACAGCTTTTCCCTTGGGATAATTCCTAAACCCAGGCTGATTTAAATGACCAGTGTTACAGTTAGGGTTAGGGTTACGCCTAGGTGTAGAGCTTTTTAAACCAGCAAGCTCTGAGCTCCAGGCACACGGCAGCTGCGAAAGGCATCCCAAGGGGAGCACAAAAGTGCCAGAAAATGGCTGCCTCCACACGTTTTCATTGGCACCATTGCTAAGCCTAGGCTGAATCACCTGCCTCCTGTCTCAGCTAGGGACATGGTTTTTTAAACCAGGAAGCCCTGAGCTCCAGGCACTTGGCAGCTGTGAAAGGCATCCCAAGGGGAGTACAAAAGTGCAACAACATGGCAGCTTTCACAGCTTTTTCCTTGGCACCATCCCTATACCTAGGCTGATTTATCTGCCTAGGGTTAGGCTTAGGGCTCAGCCAAGGGCAAGGATTTTTTTAACCAGGAAGCCCTGAGTTCCAGGCTTACTGCATCTGCCAAAGGCATCCCAAAGGGAGCGCAGAAGTGCCACAACATGGCTGCTTTCACAGCTTTTTCCTTAGGAAGAACCCTAATACCCGGCTGATTTACCTTCCTAGGGTTACTGTTAGGCTTAGGCCTAGGACTTTTAAAACCAGGAAGCCCTGTGCTCCAGGCACACTGCAGCTGTGAAAGGCATCCCAAGGGGAGCGCAAAAGTGACACAACTTGGCTGCCTCCACTGCTATTTCCATGAGACCATCCCGAATCATAGGCTGATTTTCCTTCCTAGGCTTAAGGTTTGAGTTAGGCCTAGGGTTAGTGTTCTTTTAACCAGAAAGCCCTGAGTTCCAAGAACACAGCAGCTGCGAAGGACTACCCAAGAAGAGCGCAGAAGTGCCTCAACATGCCTGCCTCCACAGCTTTTTCCTTGGGGACGTCCTGAAACGAAGGCTGATTTAGAAGCCTCCAGTTTGGGCTAAAGTTGTGGTTTTTTACACCAGGAAGCCCTGTGCTCCAAGCACACTGCAGCTGTGAAAGGCATCCCACGGGGAGCGCAAAAGTGCCACAACATGGCTGACTCCACAGCTTTTCCCTTGGGATAATTCCTAAACCCAGGCTGATTTAAATGACCAGTGTTACGGTTAGGGTTAGGGTTAAGCCTAGGTGTAGAGCTTTTTAAACCATCAAGCTCTGAGCTCCAGGCACACGGCAGCTGCGAAAGGCATCCCAAGGGGAGCACAAAAGTGCCAGAAAATGGCTGCCTCCACACGTTTTCATTGGCACCGTTGCTAAGCCTAGGCTGAATCACCTGCCTCCAGTCTGAGCTAGGGACATGGTTTCTTAAACCAGGAAGCCCTGAGCTCCAGGCACTTGGCAGCTGTTTAAGGCATCCCAAGGGGAGTACAAAAGTGCAACAACATGGCAGCTTTCACAGCTTTTTCCTTGGCACCATCCCTATACCTAGGCTGATTTATCTGCCTAGGGTTAGGCTTAGGGCTCAGCCAAGGGCAAGGATTTTTTTAACCAGGAAGCCCTGAGTTCCAGGCTTACTGCATCTGCCAAAGGCATCCCAAAGGGAGCGCAGAAGGTCCACAATATGGCTGCTTTTACAGCTTTTTCCTTAGGAAGAACCCTAATACCCGGCTGATTTACCTTCCTAGGGTTACTGTTAGGCTTAGGCCTAGGACTTTTAAAACCAGGAAGCCCTGTGCTCCAGGCACACTGCAGCTGTTAAAGGCATCCCAAGGGGAGCGCAAAAGTGACACAACTTGGCTGCCTCCACTGCTATTTCCATGAGACCATCCCGAATCATAGGCTGATTTTCCTTCCTAGGCTTAAGGTTTGAGTTAGGCCTAGGGTTAGTGTTCTTTTAACCAGAAAGCCCTGAGTTCCAAGAACACAGCAGCTGCGAAGGACTACCCAAGAGGAGCGCAGAAGTGCCTCAACATGCCTGCCTGCACAGCTTTTTCCTTGGGGATGTCCCGAAACGAAGGCTGATTTAGAAGCCTCCAGTTTGGGCTAAAGTTGTGGTTTTTTAAACAAGGAAGCCCTGTGCTCCAAGCACACTGCAGCTGTGAAAGGCATCCCAAGGGGAGCGCGAAAGTGCCACAACATTGCTGCTTTCACAGCTTTTTCCTTAGGAAGAACCCTAATACCCGGCTGATTTACCTTCCTAGGGTTACTGTTAGGCCTAGGCCTAGGACTTTTAAAACCAGGAAGCCCTGTGCTCCAAGCACACTGCAGCTGTGAAAGGCATCCCAAGGGGAGCGCAAAACTGCCACAACATGGCTGTCTCCACAGCTTTTCCCTTGGGATAATTCCTAAACCCAGGCTGATTTAAATGACCAGTGTTACAGTTAGGGTTAGGGTTACGCCTAGGTGTAGAGCTTTTTAAACCAGCAAGCTCTGAGCTCCAGGCACAAGGCAGCTGCGAAAGGCATCCCAAGGGGAGCACAAAAGTGCCAGAAAATGGCTGCCTCCACACGTTTTCATTGGCACCATTGCTAAGCCTAGGCTGAATCACCTGCCTCCTGTCTCAGCTAGGGACATGGTTTTTTAAACCAGGAAGCCCTGAGCTCCAGGCACTTGGCAGCTGTGAAAGGCATCCCAAGGGGAGTACAAAAGTGCAACAACATGGCAGCTTTCACAGCTTTTTCCTTGGCACCATCCCTATACCTAGGCTGATTTATCTGCCTAGGGTTAGGCTTAGGGCTCAGCCAAGGGCAAGGATTTTTTTAACCAGGAAGCCCTGAGTTCCAGGCTTACTGCATCTGCCAAAGGCATCCCAAAGGGAGCGCAGAAGTGCCACAACATGGCTGCTTTCACAGCTTTTTCCTTAGGAAGAACCCTAATACCCGGCTGATTTACCTTCCTAGGGTTACTGTTAGGCTTAGGCCTAGGACTTTTAAAACCAGGAAGCCCTGTGCTCCAGGCACACTGCAGCTGTGAAAGGCATCCCAAGGGGAGCGCAAAAGTGACACAACTTGGCTGCCTCCACTGCTATTTCCATGAGACCATCCCGAATCATAGGCTGATTTTCCTTCCTAGGCTTAAGGTTTGAGTTAGGCCTAGGGTTAGTGTTCTTTTAACCAGAAAGCCCTGAGTTCCAAGAACACAGCAGCTGCGAAGGACTACCCAAGAAGAGCGCAGAAGTGCCTCAACATGCCTGCCTGCACAGCTTTTTCCTTGGGGATGTCCCGAAACAAAGGCTGATTTAGAAGCCTCCAGTTTGGGCTAAAGTTGTGGGTTTTTACACCAGGAAGCCCTGTGCTCCAAGCACACTGCAGCTGTGAAAGGCATCCCACGGGGAGCGCAAAAGTGCCACAACATGGCTGACTCCACAGCTTTTCCCTTGGGATAATTCCTAAACCCAGGCTGATTTAAATGACCAGTGTTACGGTTAGGGTTAGGGTTACGCCTAGGTGTAGAGCTTTTTAAACCATCAAGTTCTGAGCTCCAGGCACACGGCAGCTGCGAAAGGCATCCCAAGGGGAGCACAAAAGTGCCAGAAAATGGCTGCCTCCACACGTTTTCATTGGCACCGTTGCTAAGCCTAGGCTGAATCACCTGCCTCCAGTCTGAGCTAGGGACATGGTTTCTTAAACCAGGAAGCCCTGAGCTCCAGGCACTTGGCAGCTGTTTAAGGCATCCCAAGGGGAGTACAAAAGTGCAACAACATGGCAGCTTTCACAGCTTTTTCCTTGGCACCATCCCTATACCTAGGCTGATTTATCTGCCTAGGGTTAGGCTTAGGGCTCAGCCAAGGGCAAGGATTTTTTTAACCAGGAAGCCCTGAGTTCCAGGCTTACTGCATCTGCCAAAGGCATCCCAAAGGGAGCGCAGAAGGTCCACAACATGGCTGCTTTTACAGCTTTTTCCTTAGGAAGAACCCTAATACCCGGCTGATTTACCTTCCTAGGGTTACTGTTAGGCTTAGGCCTAGGACTTTTAAAACCAGGAAGCCCTGTGCTCCAGGCACACTGCAGCTGTGAAAGGCATCCCAAGGGGAGCGCAAAAGTGACACAACTTGGCTGCCTCCACTGCTATTTCCATGAGACCATCCCGAATCATAGGCTGATTTTCCTTCCTAGGCTTAAGGTTTGAGTTAGGCCTAGGGTTAGTGTTCTTTTAACCAGAAAGCCCTGAGTTCCAAGAACACAGCAGCTGCGAAGGACTACCCAAGAGGAGCGCAGAAGTGCCTCAACATGCCTGCCTCCACAGCTTTTTCCTTGGGGACGTCCTGAAACGAAGGCTGATTTAGAAGCCTCCAGTTTGGGCTAAAGTTGTGGTTTTTTACACCAGGAAGCCCTGTGCTCCAAGCACACTGCAGCTGTGAAAGGCATCCCACGGGGAGCGCAAAAGTGCCACAACATGGCTGACTCCACAGCTTTTCCCTTGGGATAATTCCTAAACCCAGGCTGATTTAAATGACCAGTGTTACGGTTAGGGTTAGGGTTACGCCTAGGTGTAGAGCTTTTTAAACCAGCAAGCTCTGAGCTCCAGGCACACGGCAGCTGCGAAAGGCATCCCAAGGGGAGCACAAAAGTGCCAGAAAATGGCTGCCTCCACACGTTTTCATTGGCACCGTTGCTAAGCCTAGGCTGAATCACCTGCCTCCAGTCTGAGCTAGGGACATGGTTTCTTAAACCAGGAAGCCCTGAGCTCCAGGCACTTGGCAGCTGTTTAAGGCATCCCAAGGGGAGTACAAAAGTGCAACAACATGGCAGCTTTCACAGCTTTTTCCTTGGCACCATCCCTATACCTAGGCTGATTTATCTGCCTAGGGTTAGGCTTAGGGCTCAGCCAAGGGCAAGGATTTTTTTAACCAGGAAGCCCTGAGTTCCAGGCTTACTGCATCTGCCAAAGGCATCCCAAAGGGAGCGCAGAAGGTCCACAACATGGCTGCTTTTACAGCTTTTTCCTTAGGAAGAACCCTAATACCCGGCTGATTTACCTTCCTAGGGTTACTGTTAGGCTTAGGCCTAGGACTTTTAAAACCAGGAAGCCCTGTGCTCCAGGCACACTGCAGCTGTGAAAGGCATCCCAAGGGGAGCGCAAAAGTGACACAACTTGGCTGCCTCCACTGCTATTTCCATGAGACCATCCCGAATCATAGGCTGATTTTCCTTCCTAGGCTTAAGGTTTGAGTTAGGCCTAGGGTTAGTGTTCTTTTAACCAGAAAGCCCTGAGTTCCAAGAACACAGCAGCTGCGAAGGACTACCCAAGAGGAGCGCAGAAGTGCCTCAACATGCCTGCCTGCACAGCTTTTTCCTTGGGGATGTCCCGAAACGAAGGCTGATTTAGAAGCCTCCAGTTTGGGCTAAAGTTGTGGTTTTTTAAACAAGGAAGCCCTGTGCTCCAAGCACACTGCAGCTGTGAAAGGCATCCCAAGGGGAGCGCGAAAGTGCCACAACATTGCTGCTTTCACAGCTTTTTCCTTAGGAAGAACCCTAATACCCGGCTGATTTACCTTCCTAGGGTTACTGTTAGGCCTAGGCCTAGGACTTTTAAAACCAGGAAGCCCTGTGCTCCAAGCACACTGCAGCTGTGAAAGGCATCCCAAGGGGAGCGCAAAACTGCCACAACATGGCTGTCTCCACAGCTTTTCCCTTGGGATAATTCCTAAACCCAGGCTGATTTAAATGACCAGTGTTACAGTTAGGGTTAGGGTTACGCCTAGGTGTAGAGCTTTTTAAACCAGCAAGCTCTGAGCTCCAGGCACACGGCAGCTGCGAAAGGCATCCCAAGGGGAGCACAAAAGTGCCAGAAAATGGCTGCCTCCACACGTTTTCATTGGCACCATTGCTAAGCCTAGGCTGAATCACCTGCCTCCTGTCTCAGCTAGGGACATGGTTTTTTAAACCAGGAAGCCCTGAGCTCCAGGCACTTGGCAGCTGTGAAAGGCATCCCAAGGGGAGTACAAAAGTGCAACAACATGGCAGCTTTCACAGCTTTTTCCTTGGCACCATCCCTATACCTAGGCTGATTTATCTGCCTAGGGTTAGGGTTAGGGCTCAGCCAAGGGCAAGGATTTTTTTAACCAGGAAGCCCTGAGTTCCAGGCTTACTGCATCTGCCAAAGGCATCCCAAAGGGAGCGCAGAAGTGCCACAACATGGCTGCTTTCACAGCTTTTTCCTTAGGAAGAACCCTAATACCCGGCTGATTTACCTTCCTAGGGTTACTGTTAGGCTTAGGCCTAGGACTTTTAAAACCAGGAAGCCCTGTGCTCCAGGCACACTGCAGCTGTTAAAGGCATCCCAAGGGGAGCGCAAAAGTGACACAACTTGGCTGCCTCCACTGCTATTTCCATGAGACCATCCCGAATCATAGGCTGATTTTCCTTCCTAGGCTTAAGGTTTGAGTTAGGCCTAGGGTTAGTGTTCTTTTAACCAGAAAGCCCTGAGTTCCAAGAACACAGCAGCTGCGAAGGACTACCCAAGAAGAGCGCAGAAGTGCCTCAACATGCCTGCCTCCACAGCTTTTTCCTTGGGGACGTCCTGAAACGAAGGCTGATTTAGAAGCCTCCAGTTTGGACTAAAGTTGTGGTTTTTTACACCAGGAAGCCCTGTGCTCCAAGCACACTGCAGCTGTGAAAGGCATCCCACGGGGAGCGCAAAAGTGCCACAACATGGCTGACTCCACAGCTTTTCCCTTGGGATAATTCCTAAACCCAGGCTGATTTAAATGACCAGTGTTACGGTTAGGGTTAGGGTTACGCCTAGGTGTAGAGCTTTTTAAACCATCAAGCTCTGAGCTCCAGGCACACGGCAGCTGCGAAAGGCATCCCAAGGGGAGCACAAAAGTGCCAGAAAATGGCTGCCTCCACACGTTTTCATTGGCACCGTTGCTAAGCCTAGGCTGAATCACCTGCCTCCAGTCTGAGCTAGGGACATGGTTTCTTAACCTAGGAAGCCCTGAGCTCCAGGCACTTGGCAGCTGTTTAAGGCATCCCAAGGGGAGTACAAAAGTGCAACAACATGGCAGCTTTCACAGCTTTTTCCTTGGCACCATCCCTATACCTAGGCTGATTTATCATCCTAGGGTTAGGCTTAGGGCTCAGCCAAGGGCAAGGATTTTTTTAACCAGGAAGCCCTGAGTTCCAGGCTTACTGCATCTGCCAAAGGCATCCCAAAGGGAGCGCAGAAGGTCCACAACATGGCTGCTTTTACAGCTTTTTCCTTAGGAAGAACCCTAATACCCGGCTGATTTACCTTCCTAGGGTTACTGTTAGGCTTAGGCCTAGGACTTTTAAAACCAGGAAGCCCTGTGCTCCAGGCACACTGCAGCTGTTAAAGGCATCCCAAGGGGAGCGCAAAAGTGACACAACTTGGCTGCCTCCACTGCTATTTCCATGAGACCATCCCGAATCATAGGCTGATTTTCCTTCCTAGGCTTAAGGTTTGAGTTAGGCCTAGGGTTAGTGTTCTTTTAACCAGAAAGCCCTGAGTTCCAAGAACACAGCAGCTGCGAAGGACTACCCAAGAGGAGCGCAGAAGTGCCTCAACATGCCTGCCTGCACAGCTTTTTCCTTGGGGATGTCCCGAAACGAAGGCTGATTTAGAAGCCTCCAGTTTGGGCTAAAGTTGTGGTTTTTTAAACAAGGAAGCCCTGTGCTCCAAGCACACTGCAGCTGTGAAAGGCATCCCAAGGGGAGCGCGAAAGTGCCACAACATTGCTGCTTTCACAGCTTTTTCCTTAGGAAGAACCCTAATACCCGGCTGATTTACCTTCCTAGGGTTACTGTTAGGCCTAGGCCTAGGACTTTTAAAACCAGGAAGCCCTGTGCTCCAAGCACACTGCAGCTGTGAAAGGCATCCCAAGGGGAGCGCAAAACTGCCACAACATGGCTGTCTCCACAGCTTTTCCCTTGGGATAATTCCTAAACCCAGGCTGATTTAAATGACCAGTGTTACAGTTAGGGTTAGGGTTAGGCCTAGGTGTAGAGCTTTTTAAACCAGCAAGCTCTGAGCTCCAGGCACACGGCAGCTGCGAAAGGCATCCCAAGGGGAGCACAAAAGTGCCAGAAAATGGCTGCCTCCACACGTTTTCATTGGCACCATTGCTAAGCCTAGGCTGAATCACCTGCCTCCTGTCTCAGCTAGGGACATGGTTTTTTAAACCAGGAAGCCCTGAGCTCCAGGCACTTGGCAGCTGTGAAAGGCATCCCAAGGGGAGTACAAAAGTGCAACAACATGGCAGCTTTCACAGCTTTTTCCTTGGCACCATCCCTATACCTAGGCTGATTTATCTGCCTAGGGTTAGGCTTAGGGCTCAGCCAAGGGCAAGGATTTTTTTAACCAGGAAGCCCTGAGTTCCAGGCTTACTGCATCTGCCAAAGGCATCCCAAAGGGAGCGCAGAAGTGCCACAACATGGCTGCTTTCACAGCTTTTTCCTTAGGAAGAACCCTAATACCCGGCTGATTTACCTTCCTAGGGTTACTGTTAGGCTTAGGCCTAGGACTTTTAAAACCAGGAAGCCCTGTGCTCCAGGCACACTGCAGCTGTTAAAGGCATCCCAAGGGGAGCGCAAAAGTGACACAACTTGGCTGCCTCCACTGCTATTTCCATGAGACCATCCCGAATCATAGGCTGATTTTCCTTCCTAGGCTTAAGGTTTGAGTTAGGCCTAGGGTTAGTGTTCTTTTAACCAGAAAGCCCTGAGTTCCAAGAACACAGCAGCTGCGAAGGACTACCCAAGAAGAGCGCAGAAGTGCCTCAACATGCCTGCCTCCACAGCTTTTTCCTTGGGGACGTCCTGAAACGAAGGCTGATTTAGAAGCCTCCAGTTTGGACTAAAGTTGTGGTTTTTTACACCAGGAAGCCCTGTGCTCCAAGCACACTGCAGCTGTGAAAGGCATCCCACGGGGAGCGCAAAAGTGCCACAACATGGCTGTCTCCACAGCTTTTCCCTTGGGATAATTCCTAAACCCAGGCTGATTTAAATGACCAGTGTTACGGTTAGGGTTAGGGTTACGCCTAGGTGTAGAGCTTTTTAAACCATCAAGCTCTGAGCTCCAGGCACACGGCAGCTGCGAAAGGCATCCCAAGGGGAGCACAAAAGTGCCAGAAAATGGCTGCCTCCACACGTTTTCATTGGCACCGTTGCTAAGCCTAGGCTGAATCACCTGCCTCCAGTCTGAGCTAGGGACATGGTTTCTTAACCTAGGAAGCCCTGAGCTCCAGGCACTTGGCAGCTGTTTAAGGCATCCCAAGGGGAGTACAAAAGTGCAACAACATGGCAGCTTTCACAGCTTTTTCCTTGGCACCATCCCTATACCTAGGCTGATTTATCATCCTAGGGTTAGGCTTAGGGCTCAGCCAAGGGCAAGGATTTTTTTAACCAGGAAGCCCTGAGTTCCAGGCTTACTGCATCTGCCAAAGGCATCCCAAAGGGAGCGCAGAAGGTCCACAACATGGCTGCTTTTACAGCTTTTTCCTTAGGAAGAACCCTAATACCCGGCTGATTTACCTTCCTAGGGTTACTGTTAGGCTTAGGCCTAGGACTTTTAAAACCAGGAAGCCCTGTGCTCCAGGCACACTGCAGCTGTGAAAGGCATCCCAAGGGGAGCGCAAAAGTGACACAACTTGGCTGCCTCCACTGCTATTTCCATGAGACCATCCCGAATCATAGGCTGATTTTCCTTCCTAGGCTTAAGGTTTGAGTTAGGCCTAGGGTTAGTGTTCTTTTAACCAGAAAGCCCTGAGTTTCAAGAACACAGCAGCTGCGAAGGACTACCCAAGAGGAGCGCAGAAGTGCCTCAACATGCCTGCCTGCACAGCTTTTTCCTTGGGGATGTCCCGAAACGAAGGCTGATTTAGAAGCCTCCAGTTTGGGCTAAAGTTGTGGTTTTTTAAACAAGGAAGCCCTGTGCTCCAAGCACACTGCAGCTGTGAAAGGCATCCCAAGGGGAGCGCGAAAGTGCCACAACATTGCTGCTTTCACAGCTTTTTCCTTAGGAAGAACCCTAATACCCGGCTGATTTACCTTCCTAGGGTTACTGTTAGGCCTAGGCCTAGGACTTTTAAAACCAGGAAGCCCTGTGCTCCAAGCACACTGCAGCTGTGAAAGGCATCCCAAGGGGAGCGCAAAACTGCCACAACATGGCTGTCTCCACAGCTTTTCCCTTGGGATAATTCCTAAACCCAGGCTGATTTAAATGACCAGTGTTACAGTTAGGGTTAGGGTTACGCCTAGGTGTAGAGCTTTTTAAACCAGCAAGCTCTGAGCTCCAGGCACAAGGCAGCTGCGAAAGGCATCCCAAGGGGAGCACAAAAGTGCCAGAAAATGGCTGCCTCCACACGTTTTCATTGGCACCATTGCTAAGCCTAGGCTGAATCACCTGCCTCCTGTCTCAGCTAGGGACATGGTTTTTTAAACCAGGAAGCCCTGAGCTCCAGGCACTTGGCAGCTGTGAAAGGCATCCCAAGGGGAGTACAAAAGTGCAACAACATGGCAGCTTTCACAGCATTTTCCTTGGCACCATCCCTATACCTAGGCTGATTTATCTGCCTAGGGTTAGGCTTAGGGCTCAGCCAAGGGCAAGGATTTTTTTAACCAGGAAGCCCTGAGTTCCAGGCTTACTGCATCTGCCAAAGGCATCCCAAAGGGAGCGCAGAAGTGCCACAACATGGCTGCTTTCACAGCTTTTTCCTTAGGAAGAACCCTAATACCCGGCTGATTTACCTTCCTAGGGTTACTGTTAGGCTTAGGCCTAGGACTTTTAAAACCAGGAAGCCCTGTGCTCCAGGCACACTGCAGCTGTTAAAGGCATCCCAAGGGGAGCGCAAAAGTGACACAACTTGGCTGCCTCCACTGCTATTTCCATGAGACCATCCCGAATCATAGGCTGATTTTCCTTCCTAGGCTTAAGGTTTGAGTTAGGCCTAGGGTTAGTGTTCTTTTAACCAGAAAGCCCTGAGTTCCAAGAACACAGCAGCTGCGAAGGACTACCCAAGAAGAGCGCAGAAGTGCCTCAACATGCCTGCCTCCACAGCTTTTTCCTTGGGGACGTCCTGAAAGGAAGGCTGATTTAGAAGCCTCCAGTTTGGACTAAAGTTGTGGTTTTTTACACCAGGAAGCCCTGTGCTCCAAGCACACTGCAGCTGTGAAAGGCATCCCACGGGGAGCGCAAAAGTGCCACAACATGGCTGACTCCACAGCTTTTCCCTTGGGATAATTCCTAAACCCAGGCTGATTTAAATGACCAGTGTTACGGTTAGGGTTAGGGTTACGCCTAGGTGTAGAGCTTTTTAAACCAGCAAGCTCTGAGCTCCAGGCACACGGCAGCTGCGAAAGGCATCCCAAGGGGAGCACAAAAGTGCCAGAAAATGGCTGCCTCCACACGTTTTCATTGGCACCGTTGCTAAGCCTAGGCTGAATCACCTGCCTCCAGTCTGAGCTAGGGACATGGTTTCTTAACCTAGGAAGCCCTGAGCTCCAGGCACTTGGCAGCTGTTTAAGGCATCCCAAGGGGAGTACAAAAGTGCAACAACATGGCAGCTTTCACAGCTTTTTCCTTGGCACCATCCCTATACCTAGGCTGATTTATCATCCTAGGGTTAGGCTTAGGGCTCAGCCAAGGGCAAGGATTTTTTTAACCAGGAAGCCCTGAGTTCCAGGCTTACTGCATCTGCCAAAGGCATCCCAAAGGGAGCGCAGAAGTGCCACAACATGGCTGCTTTTACAGCTTTTTCCTTAGGAAGAACCCTAATACCCGGCTGATTTACCTTCCTAGGGTTACTGTTAGGCTTAGGCCTAGGACTTTTAAAACCAGGAAGCCCTGTGCTCCAGGCACACTGCAGCTGTGAAAGGCATCCCAAGGGGAGCGCAAAAGTGACACAACTTGGCTGCCTCCACTGCTATTTCCATGAGACCATCCCGAATCATAGGCTGATTTTCCTTCCTAGGCTTAAGGTTTGAGTTAGGCCTAGGGTTAGTGTTCTTTTAACCAGAAAGCCCTGAGTTCCAAGAACACAGCAGCTGCGAAGGACTACCCAAGAGGAGCGCAGAAGTGCCTCAACATGCCTGCCTGCACAGCTTTTTCCTTGGGGATGTCCCGAAACGAAGGCTGATTTAGAAGCCTCCAGTTTGGGCTAAAGTTGTGGTTTTTTAAACAAGGAAGCCCTGTGCTCCAAGCACACTGCAGCTGTGAAAGGCATCCCAAGGGGAGCGCGAAAGTGCCACAACATTGCTGCTTTCACAGCTTTTTCCTTAGGAAGAACCCTAATACCCGGCTGATTTACCTTCCTAGGGTTACTGTTAGGCCTAGGCCTAGGACTTTTAAAACCAGGAAGCCCTGTGCTCCAAGCACACTGCAGCTGTGAAAGGCATCCCAAGGGGAGCGCAAAACTGCCACAACATGGCTGTCTCCACAGCTTTTCCCTTGGGATAATTCCTAAACCCAGGCTGATTTAAATGACCAGTGTTACAGTTAGGGTTAGGGTTAGGCCTAGGTGTAGAGCTTTTTAAACCAGCAAGCTCTGAGCTCCAGGCACACGGCAGCTGCGAAAGGCATCCCAAGGGGAGCACAAAAGTGCCAGAAAATGGCTGCCTCCACACGTTTTCATTGGCACCATTGCTAAGCCTAGGCTGAATCACCTGCCTCCTGTCTCAGCTAGGGACATGGTTTTTTAAACCAGGAAGCCCTGAGCTCCAGGCACTTGGCAGCTGTGAAAGGCATCCCAAGGGGAGTACAAAAGTGCAACAACATGGCAGCTTTCACAGCTTTTTCCTTGGCACCATCCCTATACCTAGGCTGATTTATCTGCCTAGGGTTAGGGTTAGGGCTCAGCCAAGGGCAAGGATTTTTTTAACCAGGAAGCCCTGAGTTCCAGGCTTACTGCATCTGCCAAAGGCATCCCAAAGGGAGCGCAGAAGTGCCACAACATGGCTGCTTTCACAGCTTTTTCCTTAGGAAGAACCCTAATACCCGGCTGATTTACCTTCCTAGGGTTACTGTTAGGCTTAGGCCTAGGACTTTTAAAACCAGGAAGCCCTGTGCTCCAGGCACACTGCAGCTGTTAAAGGCATCCCAAGGGGAGCGCAAAAGTGACACAAGTTGGCTGCCTCCACTGCTATTTCCATGAGACCATCCCGAATCATAGGCTGATTTTCCTTCCTAGGCTTAAGGTTTGAGTTAGGCCTAGGGTTAGTGTTCTTTTAACCAGAAAGCCCTGAGTTCCAAGAACACAGCAGCTGCGAAGGACTACCCAAGAGGAGCACAGAAGTGCCTCAACATGCCTGCCTCCACAGCTTTTTCCTTGGGGACGTCCTGAAACGAAGGCTGATTTAGAAGCCTCCAGTTTGGGCTAAAGTTGTGGTTTTTTACACCAGGAAGCCCTGTGCTCCAAGCACACTGCAGCTGTGAAAGGCATCCCAAGGGGAGCGCAAAACTGCCACAACATGGCTGTCTCCACAGCTTTTCCCTTGGGATAATTCCTAAACCCAGGCTGATTTAAATGACCAGTGTTACAGTTAGGGTTAGGGTTAGGCCTAGGTGTAGAGCTTTTTAAACCAGCAAGCTCTGAGCTCCAGGCACACGGCAGCTGCGAAAGGCATCCCAAGGGGAGCACAAAAGTGCCAGAAAATGGCTGCCTCCACACGTTTTCATTGGCACCATTGCTAAGCCTAGGCTGAATCACCTGCCTCCTGTCTCAGCTAGGGACATGGTTTTTTAAACCAGGAAGCCCTGAGCTCCAGGCACTTGGCAGCTGTGAAAGGCATCCCAAGGGGAGTACAAAAGTGCAACAACATGGCAGCTTTCACAGCTTTTTCCTTGGCACCATCCCTATACCTAGGCTGATTTATCTGCCTAGGGTTAGGGTTAGGGCTCAGCCAAGGGCAAGGATTTTTTTAACCAGGAAGCCCTGAGTTCCAGGCTTACTGCATCTGCCAAAGGCATCCCAAAGGGAGCGCAGAAGTGCCACAACATGGCTGCTTTCACAGCTTTTTCCTTAGGAAGAACCCTAATACCCGGCTGATTTACCTTCCTAGGGTTACTGTTAGGCTTAGGCCTAGGACTTTTAAAACCAGGAAGCCCTGTGCTCCAGGCACACTGCAGCTGTTAAAGGCATCCCAAGGGGAGCGCAAAAGTGACACAACTTGGCTGCCTCCACTGCTATTTCCATGAGACCATCCCGAATCATAGGCTGATTTTCCTTCCTAGGCTTAAGGTTTGAGTTAGGCCTAGGGTTAGTGTTCTTTTAACCAGAAAGCCCTGAGTTCCAAGAACACAGCAGCTGCGAAGGACTACCCAAGAAGAGCGCAGAAGTGCCTCAACATGCCTGCCTCCACAGCTTTTTCCTTGGGGACGTCCTGAAACGAAGGCTGATTTAGAAGCCTCCAGTTTGGGCTAAAGTTGTGGTTTTTTACACCAGGAAGCCCTGTGCTCCAAGCACACTGCAGCTGTGAAAGGCATCCCACGGGGAGCGCAAAAGTGCCACAACATGGCTGACTCCACAGCTTTTCCCTTGGGATAATTCCTAAACCCAGGCTGATTTAAATGACCAGTGTTACGGTTAGGGTTAGGGTTACGCCTAGGTGTAGAGCTTTTTAAACCATCAAGCTCTGAGCTCCAGGCACACGGCAGCTGCGAAAGGCATCCCAAGGGGAGCACAAAAGTGCCAGAAAATGGCTGCCTCCACACGTTTTCATTGGCACCGTTGCTAAGCCTAGGCTGAATCACCTGCCTCCAGTCTGAGCTAGGGACATGGTTTCTTAACCTAGGAAGCCCTGAGCTCCAGGCACTTGGCAGCTGTTTAAGGCATCCCAAGGGGAGTACAAAAGTGCAACAACATGGCAGCTTTCACAGCTTTTTCCTTGGCACCATCCCTATACCTAGGCTGATTTATCTGCCTAGGGTTAGGCTTAGGGCTCAGCCAAGGGCAAGGATTTTTTTAACCAGGAAGCCCTGAGTTCCAGGCTTACTGCATCTGCCAAAGGCATCCCAAAGGGAGCGCAGAAGTGCCACAACATGGCTGCTTTTACAGCTTTTTCCTTAGGAAGAACCCTAATACCCGGCTGATTTACCTTCCTAGGGTTACTGTTAGGCTTAGGCCTAGGACTTTTAAAACCAGGAAGCCCTGTGCTCCAGGCACACTGCAGCTGTGAAAGGCATCCCAAGGGGAGCGCAAAAGTGACACAACTTGGCTGCCTCCACTGCTATTTCCATGAGACCATCCCGAATCATAGGCTGATTTTCCTTCCTAGGCTTAAGGTTTGAGTTAGGCCTAGGGTTAGTGTTCTTTTAACCAGAAAGCCCTGAGTTCCAAGAACACAGCAGCTGCGAAGGACTACCCAAGAGGAGCGCAGAAGTGCCTCAACATGCCTGCCTGCACAGCTTTTTCCTTGGGGATGTCCCGAAACGAAGGCTGATTTAGAAGCCTCCAGTTTGGGCTAAAGTTGTGGTTTTTTACACCAGGAAGCCCTGTGCTCCAAGCACACTGCAGCTGTGAAAGGCATCCCAAGGGGAGCGCGAAAGTGCCACAACATTGCTGCTTTCACAGCTTTTTCCTTAGGAAGAACCCTAATACCCGGCTGATTTACCTTCCTAGGGTTACTGTTAGGCCTAGGCCTAGGACTTTTAAAACCAGGAAGCCCTGTGCTCCAAGCACACTGCAGCTGTGAAAGGCATCCCAAGGGGAGCGCAAAACTGCCACAACATGGCTGTCTCCACAGCTTTTCCCTTGGGATAATTCCTAAACCCAGGCTGATTTAAATGACCAGTGTTACAGTTAGGGTTAGGGTTACGCCTAGGTGTAGAGCTTTTTAAACCAGCAAGCTCTGAGCTCCAGGCACAAGGCAGCTGCGAAAGGCATCCCAAGGGGAGCACAAAAGTGCCAGAAAATGGCTGCCTCCACACGTTTTCATTGGCACCATTGCTAAGCCTAGGCTGAATCACCTGCCTCCTGTCTCAGCTAGGGACATGGTTTTTTAAACCAGGAAGCCCTGAGCTCCAGGCACTTGGCAGCTGTGAAAGGCATCCCAAGGGGAGTACAAAAGTGCAACAACATGGCAGCTTTCACAGCTTTTTCCTTGGCACCATCCCTATACCTAGGCTGATTTATCTGCCTAGGGTTAGGGTTAGGGCTCAGCCAAGGGCAAGGATTTTTTTAACCAGGAAGCCCTGAGTTCCAGGCTTACTGCATCTGCCAAAGGCATCCCAAAGGGAGCGCAGAAGTGCCACAACATGGCTGCTTTCACAGCTTTTTCCTTAGGAAGAACCCTAATACCCGGCTGATTTACCTTCCTAGGGTTACTGTTAGGCTTAGGCCTAGGACTTTTAAAACCAGGAAGCCCTGTGCTCCAGGCACACTGCAGCTGTTAAAGGCATCCCAAGGGGAGCGCAAAAGTGACACAACTTGGCTGCCTCCACTGCTATTTCCATGAGACCATCCCGAATCATAGGCTGATTTTCCTTCCTAGGCTTAAGGTTTGAGTTAGGCCTAGGGTTAGTGTTCTTTTAACCAGAAAGCCCTGAGTTCCAAGAACACAGCAGCTGCGAAGGACTACCCAAGAGGAGCACAGAAGTGCCTCAACATGCCTGCCTCCACAGCTTTTTCCTTGGGGACGTCCTGAAACGAAGGCTGATTTAGAAGCCTCCAGTTTGGGCTAAAGTTGTGGTTTTTTACACCAGGAAGCCCTGTGCTCCAAGCACACTGCAGCTGTGAAAGGCATCCCACGGGGAGCGCAAAAGTGCCACAACATGGCTGACTCCACAGCTTTTCCCTTGGGATAATTCCTAAACCCAGGCTGATTTAAATGACCAGTGTTACGGTTAGGGTTAGGGTTACGCCTAGGTGTAGAGCTTTTTAAACCAGCAAGCTCTGAGCTCCAGGCACACGGCAGCTGCGAAAGGCATCCCAAGGGGAGCACAAAAGTGCCAGAAAATGGCTGCCTCCACACGTTTTCATTGGCACCGTTGCTAAGCCTAGGCTGAATCACCTGCCTCCAGTCTGAGCTAGGGACATGGTTTCTTAAACCAGGAAGCCCTGAGCTCCAGGCACTTGGCAGCTGTTTAAGGCATCCCAAGGGGAGTACAAAAGTGCAACAACATGGCAGCTTTCACAGCTTTTTCCTTGGCACCATCCCTATACCTAGGCTGATTTATCTGCCTAGGGTTAGGCTTAGGGCTCAGCCAAGGGCAAGGATTTTTTTAACCAGGAAGCCCTGAGTTCCAGGCTTACTGCATCTGCCAAAGGCATCCCAAAGGGAGCGCAGAAGTGCCACAACATGGCTGCTTTTACAGCTTTTTCCTTAGGAAGAACCCTAATACCCGGCTGATTTACCTTCCTAGGGTTACTGTTAGGCTTAGGCCTAGGACTTTTAAAACCAGGAAGCCCTGTGCTCCAGGCACACTGCAGCTGTTAAAGGCATCCCAAGGGGAGCGCAAAAGTGACACAACTTGGCTGCCTCCACTGCTATTTCCATGAGACCATCCCGAATCATAGGCTGATTTTCCTTCCTAGGCTTAAGGTTTGAGTTAGGCCTAGGGTTAGTGTTCTTTTAACCAGAAAGCCCTGAGTTCCAAGAACACAGCAGCTGCAAAGGACTACCCAAGAGGAGCGCAGAAGTGCCTCAACATGCCTGCCTGCACAGCTTTTTCCTTGGGGATGTCCCGAAACGAAGGCTGATTTAGAAGCCTCCAGTTTGGGCTAAAGTTGTGGTTTTTTAAACAAGGAAGCCCTGTGCTCCAAGCACACTGCAGCTGTGAAAGGCATCCCAAGGGGAGCGCGAAAGTGCCACAACATTGCTGCTTTCACAGCTTTTTCCTTAGGAAGAACCCTAATACCCGGCTGATTTACCTTCCTAGGGTTACTGTTAGGCCTAGGCCTAGGACTTTTAAAACCAGGAAGCCCTGTGCTCCAAGCACACTGCAGCTGTGAAAGGCATCCCAAGGGGAGCGCAAAACTGCCACAACATGGCTGTCTCCACAGCTTTTCCCTTGGGATAATTCCTAAACCCAGGCTGATTTAAATGACCAGTGTTACAGTTAGGGTTAGGGTTACGCCTAGGTGTAGAGCTTTTTAAACCAGCAAGCTCTGAGCTCCAGGCACACGGCAGCTGCGAAAGGCATCCCAAGGGGAGCACAAAAGTGCCAGAAAATGGCTGCCTCCACACGTTTTCATTGGCACCATTGCTAAGCCTAGGCTGAATCACCTGCCTCCTGTCTCAGCTAGGGACATGGTTTTTTAAACCAGGAAGCCCTGAGCTCCAGGCACTTGGCAGCTGTGAAAGGCATCCCAAGGGGAGTACAAAAGTGCAACAACATGGCAGCTTTCACAGCTTTTTCCTTGGCACCATCCCTATACCTAGGCTGATTTATCTGCCTAGGGTTAGGCTTAGGGCTCAGCCAAGGGCAAGGATTTTTTTAACCAGGAAGCCCTGAGTTCCAGGCTTACTGCATCTGCCAAAGGCATCCCAAAGGGAGCGCAGAAGTGCCACAACATGGCTGCTTTCACAGCTTTTTCCTTAGGAAGAACCCTAATACCCGGCTGATTTACCTTCCTAGGGTTACTGTTAGGCTTAGGCCTAGGACTTTTAAAACCAGGAAGCCCTGTGCTCCAGGCACACTGCAGCTGTTAAAGGCATCCCAAGGGGAGCGCAAAAGTGACACAACTTGGCTGCCTCCACTGCTATTTCCATGAGACCATCCCGAATCATAGGCTGATTTTCCTTCCTAGGCTTAAGGTTTGAGTTAGGCCTAGGGTTAGTGTTCTTTTAACCAGAAAGCCCTGAGTTCCAAGAACACAGCAGCTGCGAAGGACTACCCAAGAGGAGCACAGAAGTGCCTCAACATGCCTGCCTCCACAGCTTTTTCCTTGGGGACGTCCTGAAACGAAGGCTGATTTAGAAGCCTCCAGTTTGGGCTAAAGTTGTGGTTTTTTACACCAGGAAGCCCTGTGCTCCAAGCACACTGCAGCTGTGAAAGGCATCCCACGGGGAGCGCAAAAGTGCCACAACATGGCTGACTCCACAGCTTTTCCCTTGGGATAATTCCTAAACCCAGGCTGATTTAAATGACCAGTGTTACGGTTAGGGTTAGGGTTACGCCTAGGTGTAGAGCTTTTTAAACCAGCAAGCTCTGAGCTCCAGGCACACGGCAGCTGCGAAAGGCATCCCAAGGGGAGCACAAAAGTGCCAGAAAATGGCTGCCTCCACACGTTTTCATTGGCACCGTTGCTAAGCCTAGGCTGAATCACCTGCCTCCAGTCTGAGCTAGGGACATGGTTTCTTAAACCAGGAAGCCCTGAGCTCCAGGCACTTGGCAGCTGTTTAAGGCATCCCAAGGGGAGTACAAAAGTGCAACAACATGGCAGCTTTCACAGCTTTTTCCTTGGCACCATCCCTATACCTAGGCTGATTTATCTGCCTAGGGTTAGGCTTAGGGCTCAGCCAAGGGCAAGGATTTTTTTAACCAGGAAGCCCTGAGTTCCAGGCTTACTGCATCTGCCAAAGGCATCCCAAAGGGAGCGCAGAAGGTCCACAACATGGCTGCTTTTACAGCTTTTTCCTTAGGAAGAACCCTAATACCCGGCTGATTTACCTTCCTAGGGTTACTGTTAGGCTTAGGCCTAGGACTTTTAAAACCAGGAAGCCCTGTGCTCCAGGCACACTGCAGCTGTGAAAGGCATCCCAAGGGGAGCGCAAAAGTGACACAACTTGGCTGCCTCCACTGCTATTTCCATGAGACCATCCCGAATCATAGGCTGATTTTCCTTCCTAGGCTTAAGGTTTGAGTTAGGCCTAGGGTTAGTGTTCTTTTAACCAGAAAGCCCTGAGTTCCAAGAACACAGCAGCTGCAAAGGACTACCCAAGAGGAGCGCAGAAGTGCCTCAACATGCCTGCCTGCACAGCTTTTTCCTTGGGGATGTCCCGAAACGAAGGCTGATTTAGAAGCCTCCAGTTTGGGCTAAAGTTGTGGTTTTTTAAACAAGGAAGCCCTGTGCTCCAAGCACACTGCAGCTGTGAAAGGCATCCCAAGGGGAGCGCGAAAGTGCCACAACATTGCTGCTTTCACAGCTTTTTCCTTAGGAAGAACCCTAATACCCGGCTGATTTACCTTCCTAGGGTTACTGTTAGGCCTAGGCCTAGGACTTTTAAAACCAGGAAGCCCTGTGCTCCAAGCACACTGCAGCTGTGAAAGGCATCCCAAGGGGAGCGCAAAACTGCCACAACATGGCTGTCTCCACAGCTTTTCCCTTGGGATAATTCCTAAACCCAGGCTGATTTAAATGACCAGTGTTACAGTTAGGGTTAGGGTTACGCCTAGGTGTAGAGCTTTTTAAACCAGCAAGCTCTGAGCTCCAGGCACACGGCAGCTGCGAAAGGCATCCCAAGGGGAGCACAAAAGTGCCAGAAAATGGCTGCCTCCACACGTTTTCATTGGCACCATTGCTAAGCCTAGGCTGAATCACCTGCCTCCTGTCTCAGCTAGGGACATGGTTTTTTAAACCAGGAAGCCCTGAGCTCCAGGCACTTGGCAGCTGTGAAAGGCATCCCAAGGGGAGTACAAAAGTGCAACAACATGGCAGCTTTCACAGCTTTTTCCTTGGCACCATCCCTATACCTAGGCTGATTTATCTGCCTAGGGTTAGGGTTAGGGCTCAGCCAAGGGCAAGGATTTTTTTAACCAGGAAGCCCTGAGTTCCAGGCTTACTGCATCTGCCAAAGGCATCCCAAAGGGAGCGCAGAAGTGCCACAACATGGCTGCTTTCACAGCTTTTTCCTTAGGAAGAACCCTAATACCCGGCTGATTTACCTTCCTAGGGTTACTGTTAGGCTTAGGCCTAGGACTTTTAAAACCAGGAAGCCCTGTGCTCCAGGCACACTGCAGCTGTTAAAGGCATCCCAAGGGGAGCGCAAAAGTGACACAACTTGGCTGCCTCCACTGCTATTTCCATGAGACCATCCCGAATCATAGGCTGATTTTCCTTCCTAGGCTTAAGGTTTGAGTTAGGCCTAGGGTTAGTGTTCTTTTAACCAGAAAGCCCTGAGTTCCAAGAACACAGCAGCTGCGAAGGACTACCCAAGAAGAGCGCAGAAGTGCCTCAACATGCCTGCCTCCACAGCTTTTTCCTTGGGGACGTCCTGAAACGAAGGCTGATTTAGAAGCCTCCAGTTTGGGCTAAAGTTGTGGTTTTTTACACCAGGAAGCCCTGTGCTCCAAGCACACTGCAGCTGTGAAAGGCATCCCACGGGGAGCGCAAAAGTGCCACAACATGGCTGACTCCACAGCTTTTCCCTTGGGATAATTCCTAAACCCAGGCTGATTTAAATGACCAGTGTTACGGTTAGGGTTAGGGTTACGCCTAGGTGTAGAGCTTTTTAAACCATCAAGCTCTGAGCTCCAGGCACACGGCAGCTGCGAAAGGCATCCCAAGGGGAGCACAAAAGTGCCAGAAAATGGCTGCCTCCACACGTTTTCATTGGCACCGTTGCTAAGCCTAGGCTGAATCACCTGCCTCCAGTCTGAGCTAGGGACATGGTTTCTTAAACCAGGAAGCCCTGAGCTCCAGGCACTTGGCAGCTGTTTAAGGCATCCCAAGGGGAGTACAAAAGTGCAACAACATGGCAGCTTTCACAGCTTTTTCCTTGGCACCATCCCTATACCTAGGCTGATTTATCTGCCTAGGGTTAGGCTTAGGGCTCAGCCAAGGGCAAGGATTTTTTTAACCAGGAAGCCCTGAGTTCCAGGCTTACTGCATCTGCCAAAGGCATCCCAAAGGGAGCGCAGAAGTGCCACAACATGGCTGCTTTTACAGCTTTTTCCTTAGGAAGAACCCTAATACCCGGCTGATTTACCTTCCTAGGGTTACTGTTAGGCTTAGGCCTAGGACTTTTAAAACCAGGAAGCCCTGTGCTCCAGGCACACTGCAGCTGTGAAAGGCATCCCAAGGGGAGCGCAAAAGTGACACAACTTGGCTGCCTCCACTGCTATTTCCATGAGACCATCCCGAATCATAGGCTGATTTTCCTTCCTAGGCTTAAGGTTTGAGTTAGGCCTAGGGTTAGTGTTCTTTTAACCAGAAAGCCCTGAGTTCCAAGAACACAGCAGCTGCAAAGGACTACCCAAGAGGAGCGCAGAAGTGCCTCAACATGCCTGCCTGCACAGCTTTTTCCTTGGGGATGTCCCGAAACGAAGGCTGATTTAGAAGCCTCCAGTTTGGGCTAAAGTTGTGGTTTTTTAAACAAGGAAGCCCTGTGCTCCAAGCACACTGCAGCTGTGAAAGGCATCCCAAGGGGAGCGCGAAAGTGCCACAACATTGCTGCTTTCACAGCTTTTTCCTTAGGAAGAACCCTAATACCCGGCTGATTTACCTTCCTAGGGTTACTGTTAGGCCTAGGCCTAGGACTTTTAAAACCAGGAAGCCCTGTGCTCCAAGCACACTGCAGCTGTGAAAGGCATCCCAAGGGGAGCGCAAAACTGCCACAACATGGCTGTCTCCACAGCTTTTCCCTTGGGATAATTCCTAAACCCAGGCTGATTTAAATGACCAGTGTTACAGTTAGGGTTAGGGTTACGCCTAGGTGTAGAGCTTTTTAAACCAGCAAGCTCTGAGCTCCAGGCACACGGCAGCTGCGAAAGGCATCCCAAGGGGAGCACAAAAGTGCCAGAAAGTGGCTGCCTCCACACGTTTTCATTGGCACCATTGCTAAGCCTAGGCTGAATCACCTGCCTCCTGTCTCAGCTAGGGACATGGTTTTTTAAACCAGGAAGCCCTGAGCTCCAGGCACTTGGCAGCTGTGAAAGGCATCCCAAGGGGAGTACAAAAGTGCAACAACATGGCAGCTTTCACAGCTTTTTCCTTGGCACCATCCCTATACCTAGGCTGATTTATCTGCCTAGGGTTAGGGTTAGGGCTCAGCCAAGGGCAAGGATTTTTTTAACCAGGAAGCCCTGAGTTCCAGGCTTACTGCATCTGCCAAAGGCATCCCAAAGGGAGCGCAGAAGTGCCACAACATGGCTGCTTTCACAGCTTTTTCCTTAGGAAGAACCCTAATACCCGGCTGATTTACCTTCCTAGGGTTACTGTTAGGCTTAGGCCTAGGACTTTTAAAACCAGGAAGCCCTGTGCTCCAGGCACACTGCAGCTGTTAAAGGCATCCCAAGGGGAGCGCAAAAGTGACACAACTTGGCTGCCTCCACTGCTATTTCCATGAGACCATCCCGAATCATAGGCTGATTTTCCTTCCTAGGCTTAAGGTTTGAGTTAGGCCTAGGGTTAGTGTTCTTTTAACCAGAAAGCCCTGAGTTCCAAGAACACAGCAGCTGCGAAGGACTACCCAAGAAGAGCGCAGAAGTGCCTCAACATGCCTGCCTCCACAGCTTTTTCCTTGGGGACGTCCTGAAACGAAGGCTGATTTAGAAGCCTCCAGTTTGGGCTAAAGTTGTGGTTTTTTACACCAGGAAGCCCTGTGCTCCAAGCACACTGCAGCTGTGAAAGGCATCCCACGGGGAGCGCAAAAGTGCCACAACATGGCTGACTCCACAGCTTTTCCCTTGGGATAATTCCTAAACCCAGGCTGATTTAAATGACCAGTGTTACGGTTAGGGTTAGGGTTACGCCTAGGTGTAGAGCTTTTTAAACCATCAAGCTCTGAGCTCCAGGCACACGGCAGCTGCGAAAGGCATCCCAAGGGGAGCACAAAAGTGCCAGAAAATGGCTGCCTCCACACGTTTTCATTGGCACCGTTGCTAAGCCTAGGCTGAATCACCTGCCTCCAGTCTGAGCTAGGGACATGGTTTCTTAAACCAGGAAGCCCTGAGCTCCAGGCACTTGGCAGCTGTTTAAGGCATCCCAAGGGGAGTACAAAAGTGCAACAACATGGCAGCTTTCACAGCTTTTTCCTTGGCACCATCCCTATACCTAGGCTGATTTATCATCCTAGGGTTAGGCTTAGGGCTCAGCCAAGGGCAAGGATTTTTTTAACCAGGAAGCCCTGAGTTCCAGGCTTACTGCATCTGCCAAAGGCATCCCAAAGGGAGCGCAGAAGGTCCACAACATGGCTGCTTTTACAGCTTTTTCCTTAGGAAGAACCCTAATACCCGGCTGATTTACCTTCCTAGGGTTACTGTTAGGCTTAGGCCTAGGACTTTTAAAACCAGGAAGCCCTGTGCTCCAGGCACACTGCAGCTGTTAAAGGCATCCCAAGGGGAGCGCAAAAGTGACACAACTTGGCTGCCTCCACTGCTATTTCCATGAGACCATCCCGAATCATAGGCTGATTTTCCTTCCTAGGCTTAAGGTTTGAGTTAGGCCTAGGGTTAGTGTTCTTTTAACCAGAAAGCCCTGAGTTCCAAGAACACAGCAGCTGCGAAGGACTACCCAAGAGGAGCACAGAAGTGCCTCAACATGCCTGCCTGCACAGCTTTTTCCTTGGGGATGTCCCGAAACGAAGGCTGATTTAGAAGCCTCCAGTTTGGGCTAAAGTTGTGGTTTTTTAAACAAGGAAGCCCTGTGCTCCAAGCACACTGCAGCTGTGAAAGGCATCCCAAAGGGAGCGCGAAAGTGCCACAACATTGCTGCTTTCACAGCTTTTTCCTTAGGAAGAACCCTAATACCCGGCTGATTTACCTTCCTAGGGTTACTGTTAGGCCTAGGCCTAGGACTTTTAAAACCAGGAAGCCCTGTGCTCCAAGCACACTGCAGCTGTGAAAGGCATCCCAAGGGGAGCGCAAAACTGCCACAACATGGCTGTCTCCACAGCTTTTCCCTTGGGATAATTCCTAAACCCAGGCTGATTTAAATGACCAGTGTTACAGTTAGGGTTAGGGTTACGCCTAGGTGTAGAGCTTTTTAAACCAGCAAGCTCTGAGCTCCAGGCACAAGGCAGCTGCGAAAGGCATCCCAAGGGGAGCACAAAAGTGCCAGAAAATGGCTGCCTCCACACGTTTTCATTGGCACCATTGCTAAGCCTAGGCTGAATCACCTGCCTCCTGTCTCAGCTAGGGACATGGTTTTTTAAACCAGGAAGCCCTGAGCTCCAGGCACTTGGCAGCTGTGAAAGGCATCCCAAGGGGAGTACAAAAGTGCAACAACATGGCAGCTTTCACAGCTTTTTCCTTGGCACCATCCCTATACCTAGGCTGATTTATCTGCCTAGGGTTAGGCTTAGGGCTCAGCCAAGGGCAAGGATTTTTTTAACCAGGAAGCCCTGAGTTCCAGGCTTACTGCATCTGCCAAAGGCATCCCAAAGGGAGCGCAGAAGTGCCACAACATGGCTGCTTTCACAGCTTTTTCCTTAGGAAGAACCCTAATACCCGGCTGATTTACCTTCCTAGGGTTACTGTTAGGCTTAGGCCTAGGACTTTTAAAACCAGGAAGCCCTGTGCTCCAGGCACACTGCAGCTGTTAAAGGCATCCCAAGGGGAGCGCAAAAGTGACACAACTTGGCTGCCTCCACTGCTATTTCCATGAGACCATCCCGAATCATAGGCTGATTTTCCTTCCTAGGCTTAAGGTTTGAGTTAGGCCTAGGGTTAGTGTTCTTTTAACCAGAAAGCCCTGAGTTCCAAGAACACAGCAGCTGCGAAGGACTACCCAAGAAGAGCGCAGAAGTGCCTCAACATGCCTGCCTCCACAGCTTTTTCCTTGGGGATGTCCCGAAACAAAGGCTGATTTAGAAGCCTCCAGTTTGGGCTAAAGTTGTGGGTTTTTACACCAGGAAGCCCTGTGCTCCAAGCTCACTGCAGCTGTGAAAGGCATCCCAAGGGGAGCGCAAAAGTGCCACAACATGGCTGTCTCCACAGCTTTTCCCTTGGGATAATTCCTAAACCCAGGCTGATTTAAATGACCAGTGTTACAGTTAGGGTTAGGGTTACGCCTAGGTGTAGAGCTTTTTAAACCAGCAAGCTCTGAGCTCCAGGCACACGGCAGCTGCGAAAGGCATCCCAAGGGGAGCACAAAAGTGCCAGAAAATGGCTGCCTCCACACGTTTTTATTGGCACCATTGCTAAGCCTAGGCTGAATTACCTGCCTCCAGTCTCAGCTAGGGACATGGTTTTTTAAACCAGGAAGCCCTGAGCTCCAGGCACACGGCAGCTGTGAAAGGCATCCCAAGGGGAGTACAAAAGTGCAACAACATGGCAGCTTTCACAGCTTTTTCCTTGGCACCATCCCTATACCTAGGCTGATTTATCTGCCTAGGGTTAGGGTTAGGGCTCAGCCAAGGGCAAGGATTTTTTTAACCAGGAAGCCCTGAGTTCCAGGCTTACTGCATCTGCCAAAGGCATCCCAAAGGGAGCGCAGAAGTGCCACAACATGGCTGCTTTCACAGCTTTTTCCTTAGGAAGAACCCTAATACCCGGCTGATTTACCTTCCTAGGGTTACTGTTAGGCTTAGGCCTAGGACTTTTAAAACCAGGAAGCCCTGTGCTCCAGGCACACTGCAGCTGTTAAAGGCATCCCAAGGGGAGCGCAAAAGTGACACAACTTGGCTGCCTCCACTGCTATTTCCATGAGACCATCCCGAATCATAGGCTGATTTTCCTTCCTAGGCTTAAGGTTTGAGTTAGGCCTAGGGTTAGTGTTCTTTTAACCAGAAAGCCCTGAGTTCCAAGAACACAGCAGCTGCGAAGGACTACCCAAGAAGAGCGCAGAAGTGCCTCAACATGCCTGCCTCCACAGCTTTTTCCTTGGGGACGTCCCGAAACGAAGGCTGATTTAGAAGCCTCCAGTTTGGGCTAAAGTTGTGGGTTTTTTCACCAGGAAGCCCTGTGCTCCAAGCTCACTGCAGCTGTGAAAGGCATCCCAAGGGGAGCGCAAAAGTGCCACAACATGGCTGTCTCCACAGCTTTTCCCTTGGGATAATTCCTAAACCCAGGCTGATTTAAATGACCAGTGTTACGGTTAGGGTTAGGGTTAGGCCTAGGTGTAGAGCTTTTTAAACCAGCAAGCTCTGAGCTCCAGGCACACGGCAGCTGCGAAAGGCATCCCAAGGGGAGCGCAAAAGTGCCACAACATGGCTGTCTCCACAGCTTTTCCCTTGGGATAATTCCTAAACCCAGGCTGATTTAAATGACCAGTGTTACGGTTAGGGTTAGGGTTACGCCTAGGTGTAGAGCTTTTTAAACCAGCAAGCTCTGAGCTCCAGGCACACGGCAGCTGCGAAAGGCATCCCAAGGGGAGCGCAAAAGTGACGCAACTTGGCTGCCTCTGCTGCTATTCTCATGAGAGCATCCCGAACCATAGGCTGATTTTCCTTCCTAGGGTTAAGGTTTGAGTTACGCCTAGGGTAAGGGTTCTATTAACCAGAGAGCCCTGAGTTCCAAGAACACAGCAGCTGCGAAGGACTACCCAAGAAGAGTGCAAAAGTACCACAACATGCCTGCCTCCACAGCTTTTTCCTTGGGGACATGCCTAATTCCTGGCTGATTTGCCTTTCTCGTCTTAGGGCTGGGGTTCGGCCTAGGGCTAGGATTTTTAAAATCAGGAAGCCCTGAGTTTCAGGCACACTGGAGCTGTGAAAGGCATCCAAAAGGGAGTGCAAAAGTGCCACAACATGGCTGCTTTCACGGCTTTTTCCTTGGCAAGAAGCCTAACACCAGGCTGATTTCCCTTCCCAGGGTTACTGTTAGGCTTAGGCCTAGGGCTAGGATTTTTAAAACTAGGAAGCCCTTAGCTCCAGGCACACGGCAGCTGTGAAATGCATCCCAAGGGGAGTACAAAAGTGCAACAACATGGCAGCTTTCACAGCTTTTTCCTTGGCACCATCCCTATACCTAGGCTGATTTATCTGCCTAGGGTTAGCCTTAGGGCTCAGCCTAGGGCTAGGATTTTTTTAACCAGGAAGCCCTGAGTTCCAGGCTTACTGCATCTGCCAAAGGCATCCCAAAGGGAGCGCAGAAGTGCCACAACATGGCTGCTTTCACAGCTTTTTCCTTAGGAAGAACCCTAATACCCGGCTGATTTACCTTCCTAGGGTTACTGTTAGGCTTAGGCCTAGGACTTTTAAAACCAGGAAGCCCTGTGCTCCAGGCACACTGCAGCTGTTAAAGGCATCCCAAGGGGAGCGCAAAAGTGACACAACTTGGCTGCCTCCACTGCTATTTCCATGAGACCATCCCGAATCATAGGCTGATTTTCCTTCCTAGGCTTAAGGTTTGAGTTAGGCCTAGGGTTAGTGTTCTTTTAACCAGAAAGCCCTGAGTTCCAAGAACACAGCAGCTGCAAAGGACTACCCAAGAGGAGCGCAGAAGTGCCTCAACATGCCTGCCTGCACAGCTTTTTCCTTGGGGATGTCCCGAAACGAAGGCTGATTTAGAAGCCTCCAGTTTGGGCTAAAGTTGTGGTTTTTTACACCAGGAAGCCCTGTGCTCCAAGCACACTGCAGCTGTGAAAGGCATCCCAAGGGGAGCGCGAAAGTGCCACAACATTGCTGCTTTCACAGCTTTTTCCTTAGGAAGAACCCTAATACCCGGCTGATTTACCTTCCTAGGGTTACTGTTAGGCCTAGGCCTAGGACTTTTAAAACCAGGAAGCCCTGTGCTCCAAGCACACTGCAGCTGTGAAAGGCATCCCAAGGGGAGCGCAAAACTGCCACAACATGGCTGTCTCCACAGCTTTTCCCTTGGGATAATTCCTAAACCCAGGCTGATTTAAATGACCAGTGTTACAGTTAGGGTTAGGGTTACGCCTAGGTGTAGAGCTTTTTAAACCAGCAAGCTCTGAGCTCCAGGCACACGGCAGCTGCGAAAGGCATCCCAAGGGGAGCACAAAAGTGCCAGAAAATGGCTGCCTCCACACGTTTTCATTGGCACCATTGCTAAGCCTAGGCTGAATCACCTGCCTCCTGTCTCAGCTAGGGACATGGTTTTTTAAACCAGGAAGCCCTGAGCTCCAGGCACTTGGCAGCTGTGAAAGGCATCCCAAGGGGAGTACAAAAGTGCAACAACATGGCAGCTTTCACAGCTTTTTCCTTGGCACCATCCCTATACCTAGGCTGATTTATCTGCCTAGGGTTAGGGTTAGGGCTCAGCCAAGGGCAAGGATTTTTTTAACCAGGAAGCCCTGAGTTCCAGGCTTACTGCATCTGCCAAAGGCATCCCAAAGGGAGCGCAGAAGTGCCACAACATGGCTGCTTTCACAGCTTTTTCCTTAGGAAGAACCCTAATACCCGGCTGATTTACCTTCCTAGGGTTACTGTTAGGCTTAGGCCTAGGACTTTTAAAACCAGGAAGCCCTGTGCTCCAGGCACACTGCAGCTGTTAAAGGCATCCCAAGGGGAGCGCAAAAGTGACACAACTTGGCTGCCTCCACTGCTATTTCCATGAGACCATCCCGAATCATAGGCTGATTTTCCTTCCTAGGCTTAAGGTTTGAGTTAGGCCTAGGGTTAGTGTTCTTTTAACCAGAAAGCCCTGAGTTCCAAGAACACAGCAGCTGCGAAGGACTACCCAAGAAGAGCGCAGAAGTGCCTCAACATGCCTGCCTCCACAGCTTTTTCCTTGGGGACGTCCTGAAACGAAGGCTGATTTAGAAGCCTCCAGTTTGGGCTAAAGTTGTGGTTTTTTACACCAGGAAGCCCTGTGCTCCAAGCACACTGCAGCTGTGAAAGGCATCCCACGGGGAGCGCAAAAGTGCCACAACATGGCTGACTCCACAGCTTTTCCCTTGGGATAATTCCTAAACCCAGGCTGATTTAAATGACCAGTGTTACGGTTAGGGTTAGGGTTACGCCTAGGTGTAGAGCTTTTTAAACCATCAAGCTCTGAGCTCCAGGCACACGGCAGCTGCGAAAGGCATCCCAAGGGGAGCACAAAAGTGCCAGAAAATGGCTGCCTCCACACGTTTTCATTGGCACCGTTGCTAAGCCTAGGCTGAATCACCTGCCTCCAGTCTGAGCTAGGGACATGGTTTCTTAAACCAGGAAGCCCTGAGCTCCAGGCACTTGGCAGCTGTTTAAGGCATCCCAAGGGGAGTACAAAAGTGCAACAACATGGCAGCTTTCACAGCTTTTTCCTTGGCACCATCCCTATACCTAGGCTGATTTATCATCCTAGGGTTAGGCTTAGGGCTCAGCCAAGGGCAAGGATTTTTTTAACCAGGAAGCCCTGAGTTCCAGGCTTACTGCATCTGCCAAAGGCATCCCAAAGGGAGCGCAGAAGTGCCACAACATGGCTGCTTTCACAGCTTTTTCCTTAGGAAGAACCCTAATACCCGGCTGATTTACCTTCCTAGGGTTACTGTTAGGCTTAGGCCTAGGACTTTTAAAACCAGGAAGCCCTGTGCTCCAGGCACACTGCAGCTGTTAAAGGCATCCCAAGGGGAGCGCAAAAGTGACACAACTTGGCTGCCTCCACTGCTATTTCCATGAGACCATCCCGAATCATAGGCTGATTTTCCTTCCTAGGCTTAAGGTTTGAGTTAGGCCTAGGGTTAGTGTTCTTTTAACCAGAAAGCCCTGAGTTCCAAGAACACAGCAGCTGCGAAGGACTACCCAAGAGGAGCACAGAAGTGCCTCAACATGCCTGCCTGCACAGCTTTTTCCTTGGGGATGTCCCGAAACGAAGGCTGATTTAGAAGCCTCCAGTTTGGGCTAAAGTTGTGGTTTTTTAAACAAGGAAGCCCTGTGCTCCAAGCACACTGCAGCTGTGAAAGGCATCCCAAAGGGAGCGCGAAAGTGCCACAACATTGCTGCTTTCACAGCTTTTTCCTTAGGAAGAACCCTAATACCCGGCTGATTTACCTTCCTAGGGTTACTGTTAGGCCTAGGCCTAGGACTTTTAAAACCAGGAAGCCCTGTGCTCCAAGCACACTGCAGCTGTGAAAGGCATCCCAAGGGGAGCGCAAAACTGCCACAACATGGCTGTCTCCACAGCTTTTCCCTTGGGATAATTCCTAAACCCAGGCTGATTTAAATGACCAGTGTTACAGTTAGGGTTAGGGTTACGCCTAGGTGTAGAGCTTTTTAAACCAGCAAGCTCTGAGCTCCAGGCACAAGGCAGCTGCGAAAGGCATCCCAAGGGGAGCACAAAAGTGCCAGAAAATGGCTGCCTCCACACGTTTTCATTGGCACCATTGCTAAGCCTAGGCTGAATCACCTGCCTCCTGTCTCAGCTAGGGACATGGTTTTTTAAACCAGGAAGCCCTGAGCTCCAGGCACTTGGCAGCTGTGAAAGGCATCCCAAGGGGAGTACAAAAGTGCAACAACATGGCAGCTTTCACAGCTTTTTCCTTGGCACCATCCCTATACCTAGGCTGATTTATCTGCCTAGGGTTAGGGTTAGGGCTCAGCCAAGGGCAAGGATTTTTTTAACCAGGAAGCCCTGAGTTCCAGGCTTACTGCATCTGCCAAAGGCATCCCAAAGGGAGCGCAGAAGTGCCACAACATGGCTGCTTTCACAGCTTTTTCCTTAGGAAGAACCCTAATACCCGGCTGATTTACCTTCCTAGGGTTACTGTTAGGCTTAGGCCTAGGACTTTTAAAACCAGGAAGCCCTGTGCTCCAGGCACACTGCAGCTGTTAAAGGCATCCCAAGGGGAGCGCAAAAGTGACACAACTTGGCTGCCTCCACTGCTATTTCCATGAGACCATCCCGAATCATAGGCTGATTTTCCTTCCTAGGCTTAAGGTTTGAGTTAGGCCTAGGGTTAGTGTTCTTTTAACCAGAAAGCCCTGAGTTCCAAGAACACAGCAGCTGCGAAGGACTACCCAAGAAGAGCGCAGAAGTGCCTCAACATGCCTGCCTCCACAGCTTTTTCCTTGGGGATGTCCCGAAACAAAGGCTGATTTAGAAGCCTCCAGTTTGGGCTAAAGTTGTGGGTTTTTACACCAGGAAGCCCTGTGCTCCAAGCTCACTGCAGCTGTGAAAGGCATCCCAAGGGGAGCGCAAAAGTGCCACAACATGGCTGTCTCCACAGCTTTTCCCTTGGGATAATTCCTAAACCCAGGCTGATTTAAATCACCAGTGTTACAGTTAGGGTTAGGGTTACGCCTAGGTGTAGAGCTTTTTAAACCAGCAAGCTCTGAGCTCCAGGCACACGGCAGCTGCGAAAGGCATCCCAAGGGGAGCACAAAAGTGCCAGAAAATGGCTGCCTCCACACGTTTTTATTGGCACCATTGCTAAGCCTAGGCTGAATTACCTGCCTCCAGTCTCAGCTAGGGACATGGTTTTTTAAACCAGGAAGCCCTGAGCTCCAGGCACACGGCAGCTGTGAAAGGCATCCCAAGGGGAGTACAAAAGTGCAACAACATGGCAGCTTTCACAGCTTTTTCCTTGGCACCATCCCTATACCTAGGCTGATTTATCTGCCTAGGGTTAGGGTTAGGGCTCAGCCAAGGGCAAGGATTTTTTTAACCAGGAAGCCCTGAGTTCCAGGCTTACTGCATCTGCCAAAGGCATCCCAAAGGGAGCGCAGAAGTGCCACAACATGGCTGCTTTCACAGCTTTTTCCTTAGGAAGAACCCTAATACCCGGCTGATTTACCTTCCTAGGGTTACTGTTAGGCTTAGGCCTAGGACTTTTAAAACCAGGAAGCCCTGTGCTCCAGGCACACTGCAGCTGTGAAAGGCATCCCAAGGGGAGCGCAAAAGTGACACAACTTGGCTGCCTCCACTGCTATTTCCATGAGACCATCCCGAATCATAGGCTGATTTTCCTTCCTAGGCTTAAGGTTTGAGTTAGGCCTAGGGTTAGTGTTCTTTTAACCAGAAAGCCCTGAGTTCCAAGAACACAGCAGCTGCGAAGGACTACCCAAGAAGAGCACAGAAGTGCCTCAACATGCCTGCCTCCACAGCTTTTTCCTTGGGGACGTCCTGAAACGAAGGCTGATTTAGAAGCCTCCAGTTTGGGCTAAAGTTGTGGTTTTTTACACCAGGAAGCCCTGTGCTCCAAGCACACTGCAGCTGTGAAAGGCATCCCACGGGGAGCGCAAAAGTGCCACAACATGGCTGACTCCACAGCTTTTCCCTTGGGATAATTCCTAAACCCAGGCTGATTTAAATGACCAGTGTTACAGTTAGGGTTAGGGTTACGCCTAGGTGTAGAGCTTTTTAAACCAGCAAGCTCTGAGCTCCAGGCACACGGCAGCTGCGAAAGGCATCCCAAGGGGAGCACAAAAGTGCCAGAAAATGGCTGCCTCCACACGTTTTCATTGGCACCATTGCTAAGCCTAGGCTGAATCACCTGCCTCCAGTCTCAGCTAGGGACATGGTTTTTTAAACCAGGAAGCCCTGAGCTCCAGGCACACGGCAGCTGTGAAATGCATCCCAAGGGGAGTACAAAAGTGCAACAACATGGCAGCTTTCACAGCTTTTTCCTTGGCACCATCCCTATACCTAGGCTGATTTATCTGCCTAGGGTTAGGTTTAGGGCTCAGCCTAGGGCTAGGATTTTTTTAAGCAGGAAGCCCTGAGTTCCAGGCTTACTGCATCTGCCAAAGGCATCCCAAAGGGAGCGCAGAAGTGCCACAACATGGCTGCTTTCACAGCTTTTTCCTTAGGAAGAACCCTAATACCCGGCTGATTTACCTTCCTAGGGTTACTGTTAGGCTTAGGCCTAGGACTTTTAAAACCAGGAAGCCCTGTGCTCCAGGCACACTGCAGCTGTTAAAGGCATCCCAAGGGGAGCGCAAAAGTGACACAACTTGGCTGCCTCCACTGCTATTTCCATGAGACCATCCCGAATCATAGGCTGATTTTCCTTCCTAGGCTTAAGGTTTGAGTTAGGCCTAGGGTTAGTGTTCTTTTAACCAGAAAGCCCTGAGTTCCAAGAACACAGCAGCTGCGAAGGACTACCCAAGAAGAGCGCAGAAGTGCCTCAACATGCCTGCCTCCACAGCTTTTTCCTTGGGGACGTCCCGAAACGAAGGCTGATTTAGAAGCCTCCAGTTTGGGCTAAAGTTGTGGGTTTTTTCACCAGGAAGCCCTGTGCTCCAAGCTCACTGCAGCTGTGAAAGGCATCCCAAGGGGAGCGCAAAAGTGCCACAACATGGCTGTCTCCACAGCTTTTCCCTTGGGATAATTCCTAAACCCAGGCTGATTTAAATGACCAGTGTTACGGTTAGGGTTAGGGTTAGGCCTAGGTGTAGAGCTTTTTAAACCAGCAAGCTCTGAGCTCCAGGCACACGGCAGCTGCGAAAGGCATCCCAAGGGGAGCGCAAAAGTGCCACAACATGGCTGTCTCCACAGCTTTTCCCTTGGGATAATTCCTAAACCCAGGCTGATTTAAATGACCAGTGTTACGGTTAGGGTTAGGGTTACGCCTAGGTGTAGAGCTTTTTAAACCAGCAAGCTCTGAGCTCCAGGCACACGGCAGCTGCGAAAGGCATCCCAAGGGGAGCGCAAAAGTGACGCAACTTGGCTGCCTCTGCTGCTATTCTCATGAGAGCATCCCGAACCATAGGCTGATTTTCCTTCCTAGGGTTAAGGTTTGAGTTACGCCTAGGGTAAGGGTTCTATTAACCAGAGAGCCCTGAGTTCCAAGAACACAGCAGCTGCGAAGGACTACCCAAGAAGAGTGCAAAAGTACCACAACATGCCTGCCTCCACAGCTTTTTCCTTGGGGACATGCCTAATTCCTGGCTGATTTGCCTTTCTCGTCTTAGGGCTGGGGTTCGGCCTAGGGCTAGGATTTTTAAAATCAGGAAGCCCTGAGTTTCAGGCACACTGGAGCTGTGAAAGGCATCCAAAAGGGAGTGCAAAAGTGCCACAACATGGCTGCTTTCACGGCTTTTTCCTTGGCAAGAAGCCTAACACCAGGCTGATTTCCCTTCCCAGGGTTACTGTTAGGCTTAGGCCTAGGGCTAGGATTTTTAAAACTAGGAAGCCCTTAGCTCCAGGCACACTGCAGCTGTTCAAGGCATCCCAAGGGGAGTACAAAAGTGCAACAACATGGCAGCTTTCACAGCTTTTTCCTTGGCACCATCCCTATACCTAGGCTGATTTATCTGCCTAGGGTTAGGGTTAGGGCTCAGCCAAGGGCAAGGATTTTTTTAACCAGGAAGCCCTGAGTTCCAGGCTTACTGCATCTGCCAAAGGCATCCCAAAGGGAGCGGTGAAGTGCCACAACATGGCTGCTTTCACAGCTTTTTCCTTAGGAAGAACCCTAATACCCGGCTGATTTACCTTCCTAGGGTTACTGTTAGGCTTAGGCCTAGGACTTTTAAAACCAGGAAGCCCTGTGCTCCAGGCACACTGCAGCTGTGAAAGGCATCCCAAGGGGAGCGCAAAAGTGACACAACTTGGCTGCCTCCACTGCTATTTCCATGAGACCATCCCGAATCATAGGCTGATTTTCCTTCCTAGGCTTAAGGTTTGAGTTAGGCCTAGGGTTAGTGTTCTTTTAACCAGAAAGCCCTGAGTTCCAAGAACACAGCAGCTGCAAAGGACTACCCAAGAAGAGCGCAGAAGTGCCTCAACATGCCTGCCTCCACAGCTTTTTCCTTGGGGACGTCCTGAAACGAAGGCTGATTTAGAAGCCTCCAGTTTGGGCTAAAGTTGTGGTTTTTTACACCAGGAAGCCCTGTGCTCCAAGCACACTGCAGCTGTGAAAGGCATCCCACGGGGAGCGCAAAAGTGCCACAACATGGCTGACTCCACAGCTTTTCCCTTGGGATAATTCCTAAACCCAGGCTGATTTAAATGACCAGTGTTACGGTTAGGGTTAGGGTTACGCCTAGGTGTAGAGCTTTTTAAACCATCAAGCTCTGAGCTCCAGGCACACGGCAGCTGCGAAAGGCATCCCAAGGGGAGCACAAAAGTGCCAGAAAATGGCTGCCTCCACACGTTTTCATTGGCACCGTTGCTAAGCCTAGGCTGAATCACCTGCCTCCAGTCTGAGCTAGGGACATGGTTTCTTAAACCAGGAAGCCCTGAGCTCCAGGCACTTGGCAGCTGTTTAAGGCATCCCAAGGGGAGTACAAAAGTGCAACAACATGGCAGCTTTCACAGCTTTTTCCTTGGCACCATCCCTATACCTAGGCTGATTTATCTGCCTAGGGTTAGGCTTAGGGCTCAGCCAAGGGCAAGGATTTTTTTAAGCAGGAAGCCCTGAGTTCCAGGCTTACTGCATCTGCCAAAGGCATCCCAAAGGGAGCGCAGAAGGTCCACAACATGGCTGCTTTTACAGCTTTTTCCTTAGGAAGAACCCTAATACCCGGCTGATTTACCTTCCTAGGGTTACTGTTAGGCTTAGGCCTAGGACTTTTAAAACCAGGAAGCCCTGTGCTCCAGGCACACTGCAGCTGTTAAAGGCATCCCAAGGGGAGCGCAAAAGTGACACAACTTGGCTGCCTCCACTGCTATTTCCATGAGACCATCCCGAATCATAGGCTGATTTTCCTTCCTAGGCTTAAGGTTTGAGTTAGGCCTAGGGTTAGTGTTCTTTTAACCAGAAAGCCCTGAGTTCCAAGAACACAGCAGCTGCGAAGGACTACCCAAGAGGAGCGCAGAAGTGCCTCAACATGCCTGCCTGCACAGCTTTTTCCTTGGGGATGTCCCGAAACGAAGGCTGATTTAGAAGCCTCCAGTTTGGGCTAAAGTTGTGGTTTTTTAAACAAGGAAGCCCTGTGCTCCAAGCACACTGCAGCTGTGAAAGGCATCCCAAGGGGAGCGCGAAAGTGCCACAACATTGCTGCTTTCACAGCTTTTTCCTTAGGAAGAACCCTAATACCCGGCTGATTTACCTTCCTAGGGTTACTGTTAGGCCTAGGCCTAGGACTTTTAAAACCAGGAAGCCCTGTGCTCCAAGCACACTGCAGCTGTGAAAGGCATCCCAAGGGGAGCGCAAAACTGCCACAACATGGCTGTCTCCACAGCTTTTCCCTTGGGATAATTCCTAAACCCAGGCTGATTTAAATGACCAGTGTCACAGTTAGGGTTAGGGTTACGCCTAGGTGTAGAGCTTTTTAAACCAGCAAGCTCTGAGCTCCAGGCACACGGCAGCTGCGAAAGGCATCCCAAGGGGAGCACAAAAGTGCCAGAAAATGGCTGCCTCCACACGTTTTCATTGGCACCATTGCTAAGCCTAGGCTGAATCACCTGCCTCCTGTCTCAGCTAGGGACATGGTTTTTTAAACCAGGAAGCCCTGAGCTCCAGGCACTTGGCAGCTGTGAAAGGCATCCCAAGGGGAGTACAAAAGTGCAACAACATGGCAGCTTTCACAGCTTTTTCCTTGGCACCATCCCTATACCTAGGCTGATTTATCTGCCTAGGGTTAGGGTTAGGGCTCAGCCAAGGGCAAGGATTTTTTTAACCAGGAAGCCCTGAGTTCCAGGCTTACTGCATCTGCCAAAGGCATCCCAAAGGGAGCGCAGAAGTGCCACAACATGGCTGCTTTCACAGCTTTTTCCTTAGGAAGAACCCTAATACCCGGCTGATTTACCTTCCTAGGGTTACTGTTAGGCTTAGGCCTAGGACTTTTAAAACCAGGAAGCCCTGTGCTCCAGGCACACTGCAGCTGTTAAAGGCATCCCAAGGGGAGCGCAAAAGTGACACAACTTGGCTGCCTCCACTGCTATTTCCATGAGACCATCCCGAATCATAGGCTGATTTTCCTTCCTAGGCTTAAGGTTTGAGTTAGGCCTAGGGTTAGTGTTCTTTTAACCAGAAAGCCCTGAGTTCCAAGAACACAGCAGCTGCGAAGGACTACCCAAGAGGAGCGCAGAAGTGCCTCAACATGCCTGCCTGCACAGCTTTTTCCTTGGGGATGTCCCGAAACGAAGGCTGATTTAGAAGCCTCCAGTTTGGGCTAAAGTTGTGGTTTTTTAAACAAGGAAGCCCTGTGCTCCAAGCACACTGCAGCTGTGAAAGGCATCCCAAGGGGAGCGCGAAAGTGCCACAACATTGCTGCTTTCACAGCTTTTTCCTTAGGAAGAACCCTAATACCCGGCTGATTTACCTTCCTAGGGTTACTGTTAGGCCTAGGCCTAGGACTTTTAAAACCAGGAAGCCCTGTGCTCCAAGCACACTGCAGCTGTGAAAGGCATCCCAAGGGGAGCGCAAAACTGCCACAACATGGCTGTCTCCACAGCTTTTCCCTTGGGATAATTCCTAAACCCAGGCTGATTTAAATGACCAGTGTCACAGTTAGGGTTAGGGTTACGCCTAGGTGTAGAGCTTTTTAAACCAGCAAGCTCTGAGCTCCAGGCACACGGCAGCTGCGAAAGGCATCCCAAGGGGAGCACAAAAGTGCCAGAAAATGGCTGCCTCCACACGTTTTCATTGGCACCATTGCTAAGCCTAGGCTGAATCACCTGCCTCCTGTCTCAGCTAGGGACATGGTTTTTTAAACCAGGAAGCCCTGAGCTCCAGGCACTTGGCAGCTGTGAAAGGCATCCCAAGGGGAGTACAAAAGTGCAACAACATGGCAGCTTTCACAGCTTTTTCCTTGGCACCATCCCTATACCTAGGCTGATTTATCTGCCTAGGGTTAGGGTTAGGGCTCAGCCAAGGGCAAGGATTTTTTTAACCAGGAAGCCCTGAGTTCCAGGCTTACTGCATCTGCCAAAGGCATCCCAAAGGGAGCGCAGAAGTGCCACAACATGGCTGCTTTCACAGCTTTTTCCTTAGGAAGAACCCTAATACCCGGCTGATTTACCTTCCTAGGGTTACTGTTAGGCTTAGGCCTAGGACTTTTAAAACCAGGAAGCCCTGTGCTCCAGGCACACTGCAGCTGTTAAAGGCATCCCAAGGGGAGCGCAAAAGTGACACAACTTGGCTGCCTCCACTGCTATTTCCATGAGACCATCCCGAATCATAGGCTGATTTTCCTTCCTAGGCTTAAGGTTTGAGTTAGGCCTAGGGTTAGTGTTCTTTTAACCAGAAAGCCCTGAGTTCCAAGAACACAGCAGCTGCGAAGGACTACCCAAGAAGAGCGCAGAAGTGCCTCAACATGCCTGCCTCCACAGCTTTTTCCTTGGGGACGTCCTGAAACGAAGGCTGATTTAGAAGCCTCCAGTTTGGGCTAAAGTTGTGGTTTTTTACACCAGGAAGCCCTGTGCTCCAAGCACACTGCAGCTGTGAAAGGCATCCCACGGGGAGCGCAAAAGTGCCACAACATGGCTGACTCCACAGCTTTTCCCTTGGGATAATTCCTAAACCCAGGCTGATTTAAATGACCAGTGTTACGGTTAGGGTTAGGGTTACGCCTAGGTGTAGAGCTTTTTAAACCATCAAGCTCTGAGCTCCAGGCACACGGCAGCTGCGAAAGGCATCCCAAGGGGAGCACAAAAGTGCCAGAAAATGGCTGCCTCCACACGTTTTCATTGGCACCGTTGCTAAGCCTAGGCTGAATCACCTGCCTCCAGTCTGAGCTAGGGACATGGTTTTTTAAACCAGGAAGCCCTGAGCTCCAGGCACTTGGCAGCTGTGAAAGGCATCCCAAGGGGAGTACAAAAGTGCAACAACATGGCAGCTTTCACAGCTTTTTCCTTGGCACCATCCCTATACCTAGGCTGATTTATCTGCCTAGGGTTAGGCTTAGGGCTCAGCCAAGGGCAAGGATTTTTTTAACCAGGAAGCCCTGAGTTCCAGGCTTACTGCATCTGCCAAAGGCATCCCAAAGGGAGCGCAGAAGTGCCACAACATGGCTGCTTTCACAGCTTTTTCCTTAGGAAGAACCCTAATACCCGGCTGATTTACCTTCCTAGGGTTACTGTTAGGCTTAGGCCTAGGACTTTTAAAACCAGGAAGCCCTGTGCTCCAGGCACACTGCAGCTGTTAAAGGCATCCCAAGGGGAGCGCAAAAGTGACACAACTTGGCTGCCTCCACTGCTATTTCCATGAGACCATCCCGAATCATAGGCTGATTTTCCTTCCTAGGCTTAAGGTTTGAGTTAGGCCTAGGGTTAGTGTTCTTTTAACCAGAAAGCCCTGAGTTCCAAGAACACAGCAGCTGCGAAGGACTACCCAAGAGGAGCGCAGAAGTGCCTCAACATGCCTGCCTGCACAGCTTTTTCCTTGGGGATGTCCCGAAACGAAGGCTGATTTAGAAGCCTCCAGTTTGGGCTAAAGTTGTGGTTTTTTAAACAAGGAAGCCCTGTGCTCCAAGCACACTGCAGCTGTGAAAGGCATCCCAAGGGGAGCGCGAAAGTGCCACAACATTGCTGCTTTCACAGCTTTTTCCTTAGGAAGAACCCTAATACCCGGCTGATTTACCTTCCTAGGGTTACTGTTAGGCCTAGGCCTAGGACTTTTAAAACCAGGAAGCCCTGTGCTCCAAGCACACTGCAGCTGTGAAAGGCATCCCAAGGGGAGCGCAAAACTGCCACAACATGGCTGTCTCCACAGCTTTTCCCTTGGGATAATTCCTAAACCCAGGCTGATTTAAATGACCAGTGTTACAGTTAGGGTTAGGGTTACGCCTAGGTGTAGAGCTTTTTAAACCAGCAAGCTCTGAGCTCCAGGCACACGGCAGCTGCGAAAGGCATCCCAAGGGGAGCACAAAAGTGCCAGAAAATGGCTGCCTCCACACGTTTTCATTGGCACCATTGCTAAGCCTAGGCTGAATCACCTGCCTCCTGTCTCAGCTAGGGACATGGTTTTTTAAACCAGGAAGCCCTGAGCTCCAGGCACTTGGCAGCTGTGAAAGGCATCCCAAGGGGAGTACAAAAGTGCAACAACATGGCAGCTTTCACAGCTTTTTCCTTGGCACCATCCCTATACCTAGGCTGATTTATCTGCCTAGGGTTAGGGTTAGGGCTCAGCCAAGGGCAAGGATTTTTTTAACCAGGAAGCCCTGAGTTCCAGGCTTACTGCATCTGCCAAAGGCATCCCAAAGGGAGCGCAGAAGGTCCACAACATGGCTGCTTTCACAGCTTTTTCCTTAGGAAGAACCCTAATACCCGGCTGATTTACCTTCCTAGGGTTACTGTTAGGCTTAGGCCTAGGACTTTTAAAACCAGGAAGCTCTGTGCTCCAGGCACACTGCAGCTGTTAAAGGCATCCCAAGGGGAGCGCAAAAGTGACACAACTTGGCTGCCTCCACTGCTATTTCCATGAGACCATCCCGAATCATAGGCTGATTTTCCTTCCTAGGCTTAAGGTTTGAGTTAGGCCTAGGGTTAGTGTTCTTTTAACCAGAAAGCCCTGAGTTCCAAGAACACAGCAGCTGCGAAGGACTACCCAAGAAGAGCGCAGAAGTGCCTCAACATGCCTGCCTCCACAGCTTTTTCCTTGGGGATGTCCCGAAACAAAGGCTGATTTAGAAGCCTCCAGTTTGGGCTAAAGTTGTGGGTTTTTACACCAGGAAGCCCTGTGCTCCAAGCTCACTGCAGCTGTGAAAGGCATCCCAAGGGGAGCGCAAAAGTGCCACAACATGGCTGTCTCCACAGCTTTTCCCTTGGGATAATTCCTAAACCCAGGCTGATTTAAATGACCAGTGTTACGGTTAGGGTTAGGGTTAGGCCTAGGTGTAGAGCTTTTTAAACCAGCAAGCTCTGAGCTCCAGGCACACGGCAGCTGCGAAAGGCATCCCAAGGGGAGCGCAAAAGTGCCACAACATGGCTGTCTCCACAGCTTTTCCCTTGGGATAATTCCTAAACCCAGGCTGATTTAAATGACCAGTGTTACGGTTAGGGTTAGGGTTACGCCTAGGTGTAGAGCTTTTTAAACCAGCAAGCTCTGAGCTCCAGGCACACGGCAGCTGCGAAAGGCATCCCAAGGGGAGCGCAAAAGTGACGCAACTTGGCTGCCTCTGCTGCTATTCTCATGAGAGCATCCCGAACCATAGGCTGATTTTCCTTCCTAGGGTTAAGGTTTGAGTTACGCCTAGGGTAAGGGTTCTATTAACCAGAGAGCCCTGAGTTCCAAGAACACAGCAGCTGCGAAGGACTACCCAAGAAGAGTGCAAAAGTACCACAACATGCCTGCCTCCACAGCTTTTTCCTTGGGGACATGCCTAATTCCTGGCTGATTTGCCTTTCTCGTCTTAGGGCTGGGGTTCGGCCTAGGGCTAGGATTTTTAAAATCAGGAAGCCCTGAGTTTCAGGCACACTGGAGCTGTGAAAGGCATCCAAAAGGGAGTGCAAAAGTGCCACAACATGGCTGCTTTCACGGCTTTTTCCTTGGCAAGAAGCCTAACACCAGGCTGATTTCCCTTCCCAGGGTTACTGTTAGGCTTAGGCCTAGGGCTAGGATTTTTAAAACTAGGAAGCCCTTAGCTCCAGGCACACTGCAGCTGTTCAAGGCATCCCAAGGGGAGTACAAAAGTGCAACAACATGGCAGCTTTCACAGCTTTTTCCTTGGCACCATCCCTATACCTAGGCTGATTTATCTGCCTAGGGTTAGGGTTAGGGCTCAGCCAAGGGCAAGGATTTTTTTAACCAGGAAGCCCTGAGTTCCAGGCTTACTGCATCTGCCAAAGGCATCCCAAAGGGAGCGGTGAAGTGCCACAACATGGCTGCTTTCACAGCTTTTTCCTTAGGAAGAACCCTAATACCCGGCTGATTTACCTTCCTAGGGTTACTGTTAGGCCTAGGCCTAGGACTTTTAAAACCAGGAAGCCCTGTGCTCCAAGCACACTGCAGCTGTGAAAGGCATCCCAAGGGGAGCGCAAAACTGCCACAACATGGCTGTCTCCACAGCTTTTCCCTTGGGATAATTCCTAAACCCAGGCTGATTTAAATGACCAGTGTTACAGTTAGGGTTAGGGTTACGCCTAGGTGTAGAGCTTTTTAAACCAGCAAGCTCTGAGCTCCAGGCACACGGCAGCTGCGAAAGGCATCCCAAGGGGAGCACAAAAGTGCCAGAAAATGGCTGCCTCCACACGTTTTCATTGGCACCATTGCTAAGCCTAGGCTGAATCACCTGCCTCCTGTCTCAGCTAGGGACATGGTTTTTTAAACCAGGAAGCCCTGAGCTCCAGGCACTTGGCAGCTGTGAAAGGCATCCCAAGGGGAGTACAAAAGTGCAACAACATGGCAGCTTTCACAGCTTTTTCCTTGGCACCATCCCTATACCTAGGCTGATTTATCTGCCTAGGGTTAGGGTTAGGGCTCAGCCAAGGGCAAGGATTTTTTTAACCAGGAAGCCCTGAGTTCCAGGCTTACTGCATCTGCCAAAGGCATCCCAAAGGGAGCGCAGAAGGTCCACAACATGGCTGCTTTCACAGCTTTTTCCTTAGGAAGAACCCTAATACCCGGCTGATTTACCTTCCTAGGGTTACTGTTAGGCTTAGGCCTAGGACTTTTAAAACCAGGAAGCTCTGTGCTCCAGGCACACTGCAGCTGTTAAAGGCATCCCAAGGGGAGCGCAAAAGTGACACAACTTGGCTGCCTCCACTGCTATTTCCATGAGACCATCCCGAATCATAGGCTGATTTTCCTTCCTAGGCTTAAGGTTTGAGTTAGGCCTAGGGTTAGTGTTCTTTTAACCAGAAAGCCCTGAGTTCCAAGAACACAGCAGCTGCGAAGGACTACCCAAGAAGAGCGCAGAAGTGCCTCAACATGCCTGCCTCCACAGCTTTTTCCTTGGGGATGTCCCGAAACAAAGGCTGATTTAGAAGCCTCCAGTTTGGGCTAAAGTTGTGGGTTTTTACACCAGGAAGCCCTGTGCTCCAAGCTCACTGCAGCTGTGAAAGGCATCCCAAGGGGAGCGCAAAAGTGCCACAACATGGCTGTCTCCACAGCTTTTCCCTTGGGATAATTCCTAAACCCAGGCTGATTTAAATGACCAGTGTTACGGTTAGGGTTAGGGTTAGGCCTAGGTGTAGAGCTTTTTAAACCAGCAAGCTCTGAGCTCCAGGCACACGGCAGCTGCGAAAGGCATCCCAAGGGGAGCGCAAAAGTGCCACAACATGGCTGTCTCCACAGCTTTTCCCTTGGGATAATTCCTAAACCCAGGCTGATTTAAATGACCAGTGTTACGGTTAGGGTTAGGGTTACGCCTAGGTGTAGAGCTTTTTAAACCAGCAAGCTCTGAGCTCCAGGCACACGGCAGCTGCGAAAGGCATCCCAAGGGGAGCGCAAAAGTGACGCAACTTGGCTGCCTCTGCTGCTATTCTCATGAGAGCATCCCGAACCATAGGCTGATTTTCCTTCCTAGGGTTAAGGTTTGAGTTACGCCTAGGGTAAGGGTTCTATTAACCAGAGAGCCCTGAGTTCCAAGAACACAGCAGCTGCGAAGGACTACCCAAGAAGAGTGCAAAAGTACCACAACATGCCTGCCTCCACAGCTTTTTCCTTGGGGACATGCCTAATTCCTGGCTGATTTGCCTTTCTCGTCTTAGGGCTGGGGTTCGGCCTAGGGCTAGGATTTTTAAAATCAGGAAGCCCTGAGTTTCAGGCACACTGGAGCTGTGAAAGGCATCCAAAAGGGAGTGCAAAAGTGCCACAACATGGCTGCTTTCACGGCTTTTTCCTTGGCAAGAAGCCTAACACCAGGCTGATTTCCCTTCCCAGGGTTACTGTTAGGCTTAGGCCTAGGGCTAGGATTTTTAAAACTAGGAAGCCCTTAGCTCCAGGCACACTGCAGCTGTTCAAGGCATCCCAAGGGGAGTACAAAAGTGCAACAACATGGCAGCTTTCACAGCTTTTTCCTTGGCACCATCCCTATACCTAGGCTGATTTATCTGCCTAGGGTTAGGGTTAGGGCTCAGCCAAGGGCAAGGATTTTTTTAACCAGGAAGCCCTGAGTTCCAGGCTTACTGCATCTGCCAAAGGCATCCCAAAGGGAGCGGTGAAGTGCCACAACATGGCTGCTTTCACAGCTTTTTCCTTAGGAAGAACCCTAATACCCGGCTGATTTACCTTCCTAGGGTTACTGTTAGGCTTAGGCCTAGGACTTTTAAAACCAGGAAGCCCTGTGCTCCAGGCACACTGCAGCTGTGAAAGGCATCCCAAGGGGAGCGCAAAAGTGACACAACTTGGCTGCCTCCACTGCTATTTCCATGAGACCATCCCGAATCATAGGCTGATTTTCCTTCCTAGGCTTAAGGTTTGAGTTAGGCCTAGGGTTAGTGTTCTTTTAACCAGAAAGCCCTGAGTTCCAAGAACACAGCAGCTGCGAAGGACTACCCAAGAAGAGCGCAGAAGTGCCTCAACATGCCTGCCTCCACAGCTTTTTCCTTGGGGACGTCCTGAAACGAAGGCTGATTTAGAAGCCTCCAGTTTGGGCTAAAGTTGTGGTTTTTTACACCAGGAAGCCCTGTGCTCCAAGCACACTGCAGCTGTGAAAGGCATCCCACGGGGAGCGCAAAAGTGCCACAACATGGCTGACTCCACAGCTTTTCCCTTGGGATAATTCCTAAACCCAGGCTGATTTAAATGACCAGTGTTACGGTTAGGGTTAGGGTTACGCCTAGGTGTAGAGCTTTTTAAACCATCAAGCTCTGAGCTCCAGGCACACGGCAGCTGCGAAAGGCATCCCAAGGGGAGCACAAAAGTGCCAGAAAATGGCTGCCTCCACACGTTTTCATTGGCACCGTTGCTAAGCCTAGGCTGAATCACCTGCCTCCAGTCTGAGCTAGGGACATGGTTTCTTAAACCAGGAAGCCCTGAGCTCCAGGCACTTGGCAGCTGTTTAAGGCATCCCAAGGGGAGTACAAAAGTGCAACAACATGGCAGCTTTCACAGCTTTTTCCTTGGCACCATCCCTATACCTAGGCTGATTTATCTGCCTAGGGTTAGGCTTAGGGCTCAGCCAAGGGCAAGGATTTTTTTAAGCAGGAAGCCCTGAGTTCCAGGCTTACTGCATCTGCCAAAGGCATCCCAAAGGGAGCGCAGAAGGTCCACAACATGGCTGCTTTTACAGCTTTTTCCTTAGGAAGAACCCTAATACCCGGCTGATTTACCTTCCTAGGGTTACTGTTAGGCTTAGGCCTAGGACTTTTAAAACCAGGAAGCCCTGTGCTCCAGGCACACTGCAGCTGTGAAAGGCATCCCAAGGGGAGCGCAAAAGTGACACAACTTGGCTGCCTCCACTGCTATTTCCATGAGACCATCCCGAATCATAGGCTGATTTTCCTTCCTAGGCTTAAGGTTTGAGTTAGGCCTAGGGTTAGTGTTCTTTTAACCAGAAAGCCCTGAGTTCCAAGAACACAGCAGCTGCGAAGGACTACCCAAGAGGAGCGCAGAAGTGCCTCAACATGCCTGCCTGCACAGCTTTTTCCTTGGGGATGTCCCGAAACGAAGGCTGATTTAGAAGCCTCCAGTTTGGGCTAAAGTTGTGGTTTTTTAAACAAGGAAGCCCTGTGCTCCAAGCACACTGCAGCTGTGAAAGGCATCCCAAGGGGAGCGCGAAAGTGCCACAACATTGCTGCTTTCACAGCTTTTTCCTTAGGAAGAACCCTAATACCCGGCTGATTTACCTTCCTAGGGTTACTGTTAGGCCTAGGCCTAGGACTTTTAAAACCAGGAAGCCCTGTGCTCCAAGCACACTGCAGCTGTGAAAGGCATCCCAAGGGGAGCGCAAAACTGCCACAACATGGCTGTCTCCACAGCTTTTCCCTTGGGATAATTCCTAAACCCAGGCTGATTTAAATGACCAGTGTCACAGTTAGGGTTAGGGTTACGCCTAGGTGTAGAGCTTTTTAAACCAGCAAGCTCTGAGCTCCAGGCACACGGCAGCTGCGAAAGGCATCCCAAGGGGAGCACAAAAGTGCCAGAAAATGGCTGCCTCCACACGTTTTCATTGGCACCATTGCTAAGCCTAGGCTGAATCACCTGCCTCCTGTCTCAGCTAGGGACATGGTTTTTTAAACCAGGAAGCCCTGAGCTCCAGGCACTTGGCAGCTGTGAAAGGCATCCCAAGGGGAGTACAAAAGTGCAACAACATGGCAGCTTTCACAGCTTTTTCCTTGGCACCATCCCTATACCTAGGCTGATTTATCTGCCTAGGGTTAGGGTTAGGGCTCAGCCAAGGGCAAGGATTTTTTTAACCAGGAAGCCCTGAGTTCCAGGCTTACTGCATCTGCCAAAGGCATCCCAAAGGGAGCGCAGAAGTGCCACAACATGGCTGCTTTCACAGCTTTTTCCTTAGGAAGAACCCTAATACCCGGCTGATTTACCTTCCTAGGGTTACTGTTAGGCTTAGGCCTAGGACTTTTAAAACCAGGAAGCCCTGTGCTCCAGGCACACTGCAGCTGTGAAAGGCATCCCAAGGGGAGCGCAAAAGTGACACAACTTGGCTGCCTCCACTGCTATTTCCATGAGACCATCCCGAATCATAGGCTGATTTTCCTTCCTAGGCTTAAGGTTTGAGTTAGGCCTAGGGTTAGTGTTCTTTTAACCAGAAAGCCCTGAGTTCCAAGAACACAGCAGCTGCGAAGGACTACCCAAGAAGAGCGCAGAAGTGCCTCAACATGCCTGCCTCCACAGCTTTTTCCTTGGGGACGTCCTGAAACGAAGGCTGATTTAGAAGCCTCCAGTTTGGGCTAAAGTTGTGGTTTTTTACACCAGGAAGCCCTGTGCTCCAAGCACACTGCAGCTGTGAAAGGCATCCCACGGGGAGCGCAAAAGTGCCACAACATGGCTGACTCCACAGCTTTTCCCTTGGGATAATTCCTAAACCCAGGCTGATTTAAATGACCAGTGTTACGGTTAGGGTTAGGGTTACGCCTAGGTGTAGAGCTTTTTAAACCATCAAGCTCTGAGCTCCAGGCACACGGCAGCTGCGAAAGGCATCCCAAGGGGAGCACAAAAGTGCCAGAAAATGGCTGCCTCCACACGTTTTCATTGGCACCGTTGCTAAGCCTAGGCTGAATCACCTGCCTCCAGTCTGAGCTAGGGACATGGTTTTTTAAACCAGGAAGCCCTGAGCTCCAGGCACTTGGCAGCTGTGAAAGGCATCCCAAGGGGAGTACAAAAGTGCAACAACATGGCAGCTTTCACAGCTTTTTCCTTGGCACCATCCCTATACCTAGGCTGATTTATCTGCCTAGGGTTAGGCTTAGGGCTCAGCCAAGGGCAAGGATTTTTTTAACCAGGAAGCCCTGAGTTCCAGGCTTACTGCATCTGCCAAAGGCATCCCAAAGGGAGCGCAGAAGTGCCACAACATGGCTGCTTTCACAGCTTTTTCCTTAGGAAGAACCCTAATACCCGGCTGATTTACCTTCCTAGGGTTACTGTTAGGCTTAGGCCTAGGACTTTTAAAACCAGGAAGCCCTGTGCTCCAGGCACACTGCAGCTGTTAAAGGCATCCCAAGGGGAGCGCAAAAGTGACACAACTTGGCTGCCTCCACTGCTATTTCCATGAGACCATCCCGAATCATAGGCTGATTTTCCTTCCTAGGCTTAAGGTTTGAGTTAGGCCTAGGGTTAGTGTTCTTTTAACCAGAAAGCCCTGAGTTCCAAGAACACAGCAGCTGCGAAGGACTACCCAAGAGGAGCGCAGAAGTGCCTCAACATGCCTGCCTGCACAGCTTTTTCCTTGGGGATGTCCCGAAACGAAGGCTGATTTAGAAGCCTCCAGTTTGGGCTAAAGTTGTGGTTTTTTAAACAAGGAAGCCCTGTGCTCCAAGCACACTGCAGCTGTGAAAGGCATCCCAAGGGGAGCGCGAAAGTGCCACAACATTGCTGCTTTCACAGCTTTTTCCTTAGGAAGAACCCTAATACCCGGCTGATTTACCTTCCTAGGGTTACTGTTAGGCCTAGGCCTAGGACTTTTAAAACCAGGAAGCCCTGTGCTCCAAGCACACTGCAGCTGTGAAAGGCATCCCAAGGGGAGCGCAAAACTGCCACAACATGGCTGTCTCCACAGCTTTTCCCTTGGGATAATTCCTAAACCCAGGCTGATTTAAATGACCAGTGTCACAGTTAGGGTTAGGGTTACGCCTAGGTGTAGAGCTTTTTAAACCAGCAAGCTCTGAGCTCCAGGCACACGGCAGCTGCGAAAGGCATCCCAAGGGGAGCACAAAAGTGCCAGAAAATGGCTGCCTCCACACGTTTTCATTGGCACCATTGCTAAGCCTAGGCTGAATCACCTGCCTCCTGTCTCAGCTAGGGACATGGTTTTTTAAACCAGGAAGCCCTGAGCTCCAGGCACTTGGCAGCTGTGAAAGGCATCCCAAGGGGAGTACAAAAGTGCAACAACATGGCAGCTTTCACAGCTTTTTCCTTGGCACCATCCCTATACCTAGGCTGATTTATCTGCCTAGGGTTAGGGTTAGGGCTCAGCCAAGGGCAAGGATTTTTTTAACCAGGAAGCCCTGAGTTCCAGGCTTACTGCATCTGCCAAAGGCATCCCAAAGGGAGCGCAGAAGTGCCACAACATGGCTGCTTTCACAGCTTTTTCCTTAGGAAGAACCCTAATACCCGGCTGATTTACCTTCCTAGGGTTACTGTTAGGCTTAGGCCTAGGACTTTTAAAACCAGGAAGCCCTGTGCTCCAGGCACACTGCAGCTGTGAAAGGCATCCCAAGGGGAGCGCAAAAGTGACACAACTTGGCTGCCTCCACTGCTATTTCCATGAGACCATCCCGAATCATAGGCTGATTTTCCTTCCTAGGCTTAAGGTTTGAGTTAGGCCTAGGGTTAGTGTTCTTTTAACCAGAAAGCCCTGAGTTCCAAGAACACAGCAGCTGCGAAGGACTACCCAAGAAGAGCGCAGAAGTGCCTCAACATGCCTGCCTCCACAGCTTTTTCCTTGGGGACGTCCTGAAACGAAGGCTGATTTAGAAGCCTCCAGTTTGGGCTAAAGTTGTGGTTTTTTACACCAGGAAGCCCTGTGCTCCAAGCACACTGCAGCTGTGAAAGGCATCCCACGGGGAGCGCAAAAGTGCCACAACATGGCTGACTCCACAGCTTTTCCCTTGGGATAATTCCTAAACCCAGGCTGATTTAAATGACCAGTGTTACGGTTAGGGTTAGGGTTACGCCTAGGTGTAGAGCTTTTTAAACCATCAAGCTCTGAGCTCCAGGCACACGGCAGCTGCGAAAGGCATCCCAAGGGGAGCACAAAAGTGCCAGAAAATGGCTGCCTCCACACGTTTTCATTGGCACCGTTGCTAAGCCTAGGCTGAATCACCTGCCTCCAGTCTGAGCTAGGGACATGGTTTTTTAAACCAGGAAGCCCTGAGCTCCAGGCACTTGGCAGCTGTGAAAGGCATCCCAAGGGGAGTACAAAAGTGCAACAACATGGCAGCTTTCACAGCTTTTTCCTTGGCACCATCCCTATACCTAGGCTGATTTATCTGCCTAGGGTTAGGCTTAGGGCTCAGCCAAGGGCAAGGATTTTTTTAACCAGGAAGCCCTGAGTTCCAGGCTTACTGCATCTGCCAAAGGCATCCCAAAGGGAGCGCAGAAGTGCCACAACATGGCTGCTTTCACAGCTTTTTCCTTAGGAAGAACCCTAATACCCGGCTGATTTACCTTCCTAGGGTTACTGTTAGGCTTAGGCCTAGGACTTTTAAAACCAGGAAGCCCTGTGCTCCAGGCACACTGCAGCTGTTAAAGGCATCCCAAGGGGAGCGCAAAAGTGACACAACTTGGCTGCCTCCACTGCTATTTCCATGAGACCATCCCGAATCATAGGCTGATTTTCCTTCCTAGGCTTAAGGTTTGAGTTAGGCCTAGGGTTAGTGTTCTTTTAACCAGAAAGCCCTGAGTTCCAAGAACACAGCAGCTGCGAAGGACTACCCAAGAGGAGCGCAGAAGTGCCTCAACATGCCTGCCTGCACAGCTTTTTCCTTGGGGATGTCCCGAAACGAAGGCTGATTTAGAAGCCTCCAGTTTGGGCTAAAGTTGTGGTTTTTTAAACAAGGAAGCCCTGTGCTCCAAGCACACTGCAGCTGTGAAAGGCATCCCAAGGGGAGCGCGAAAGTGCCACAACATTGCTGCTTTCACAGCTTTTTCCTTAGGAAGAACCCTAATACCCGGCTGATTTACCTTCCTAGGGTTACTGTTAGGCCTAGGCCTAGGACTTTTAAAACCAGGAAGCCCTGTGCTCCAAGCACACTGCAGCTGTGAAAGGCATCCCAAGGGGAGCGCAAAACTGCCACAACATGGCTGTCTCCACAGCTTTTCCCTTGGGATAATTCCTAAACCCAGGCTGATTTAAATGACCAGTGTTACAGTTAGGGTTAGGGTTACGCCTAGGTGTAGAGCTTTTTAAACCAGCAAGCTCTGAGCTCCAGGCACACGGCAGCTGCGAAAGGCATCCCAAGGGGAGCACAAAAGTGCCAGAAAATGGCTGCCTCCACACGTTTTCATTGGCACCATTGCTAAGCCTAGGCTGAATCACCTGCCTCCTGTCTCAGCTAGGGACATGGTTTTTTAAACCAGGAAGCCCTGAGCTCCAGGCACTTGGCAGCTGTGAAAGGCATCCCAAGGGGAGTACAAAAGTGCAACAACATGGCAGCTTTCACAGCTTTTTCCTTGGCACCATCCCTATACCTAGGCTGATTTATCTGCCTAGGGTTAGGGTTAGGGCTCAGCCAAGGGCAAGGATTTTTTTAACCAGGAAGCCCTGAGTTCCAGGCTTACTGCATCTGCCAAAGGCATCCCAAAGGGAGCGCAGAAGGTCCACAACATGGCTGCTTTCACAGCTTTTTCCTTAGGAAGAACCCTAATACCCGGCTGATTTACCTTCCTAGGGTTACTGTTAGGCTTAGGCCTAGGACTTTTAAAACCAGGAAGCTCTGTGCTCCAGGCACACTGCAGCTGTTAAAGGCATCCCAAGGGGAGCGCAAAAGTGACACAACTTGGCTGCCTCCACTGCTATTTCCATGAGACCATCCCGAATCATAGGCTGATTTTCCTTCCTAGGCTTAAGGTTTGAGTTAGGCCTAGGGTTAGTGTTCTTTTAACCAGAAAGCCCTGAGTTCCAAGAACACAGCACCTGCGAAGGACTACCCAAGAAGAGCGCAGAAGTGCCTCAACATGCCTGCCTCCACAGCTTTTTCCTTGGGGATGTCCCGAAACAAAGGCTGATTTAGAAGCCTCCAGTTTGGGCTAAAGTTGTGGGTTTTTACACCAGGAAGCCCTGTGCTCCAAGCTCACTGCAGCTGTGAAAGGCATCCCAAGGGGAGCGCAAAAGTGCCACAACATGGCTGTCTCCACAGCTTTTCCCTTGGGATAATTCCTAAACCCAGGCTGATTTAAATGACCAGTGTTACGGTTAGGGTTAGGGTTAGGCCTAGGTGTAGAGCTTTTTAAACCAGCAAGCTCTGAGCTCCAGGCACACGGCAGCTGCGAAAGGCATCCCAAGGGGAGCACAAAAGTGCCAGAAAATGGCTGCCTCCACACGTTTTCATTGGCACCATTGCTAAGCCTAGGCTGAATCACCTGCCTCCAGTCTCAGCTAGGGACATGGTTTTTGAAACCAGGAAGCCCTGAGCTCCAGGCACACGGCAGCTGTGAAATGCATCCCAAGGGGAGTACAAAAGTGCAACAACATGGCAGCTTTCACAGCTTTTTCCTTGGCACCATCCCTATACCTAGGCTGATTTATCTGCCTAGGGTTAGGTTTAGGGCTCAGCCTAGGGCTAGGATTTTTTTAACCAGGAAGCCCTGAGTTCCAGGCTTACTGCATCTGCCAAAGGCATCCCAAAGGGAGCGCAGAAGTGCCACAACATGGCTGCTTTCACAGCTTTTTCCTTAGGAAGAACCCTAATACCCGGCTGATTTACCTTCCTAGGGTTACTGTTAGGCTTAGGCCTAGGACTTTTAAAACCAGGAAGCCCTGTGCTCCAGGCACACTGCAGCTGTTAAAGGCATCCCAAGGGGAGCGCAAAAGTGACACAACTTGGCTGCCTCCACTGCTATTTCCATGAGACCATCCCGAATCATAGGCTGATTTTCCTTCCTAGGCTTAAGGTTTGAGTTAGGCCTAGGGTTAGTGTTCTTTTAACCAGAAAGCCCTGAGTTCCAAGAACACAGCAGCTGCGAAGGACTACCCAAGAAGAGCGCAGAAGTGCCTCAACATGCCTGCCTCCACAGCTTTTTCCTTGGGGACGTCCCGAAACGAAGGCTGATTTAGAAGCCTCCAGTTTGGGCTAAAGTTGTGGGTTTTTTCACCAGGAAGCCCTGTGCTCCAAGCTCACTGCAGCTGTGAAAGGCATCCCAAGGGGAGCGCAAAAGTGCCACAACATGGCTGTCTCCACAGCTTTTCCCTTGGGATAATTCCTAAACCCAGGCTGATTTAAATGACCAGTGTTACGGTTAGGGTTAGGGTTAGGCCTAGGTGTAGAGCTTTTTAAACCAGCAAGCTCTGAGCTCCAGGCACACGGCAGCTGCGAAAGGCATCCCAAGGGGAGCGCAAAAGTGCCACAACATGGCTGTCTCCACAGCTTTTCCCTTGGGATAATTCCTAAACCCAGGCTGATTTAAATGACCAGTGTTACGGTTAGGGTTAGGGTTACGCCTAGGTGTAGAGCTTTTTAAACCAGCAAGCTCTGAGCTCCAGGCACACGGCAGCTGCGAAAGGCATCCCAAGGGGAGCGCAAAAGTGACGCAACTTGGCTGCCTCTGCTGCTATTCTCATGAGAGCATCCCGAACCATAGGCTGATTTTCCTTCCTAGGGTTAAGGTTTGAGTTACGCCTAGGGTAAGGGTTCTATTAACCAGAGAGCCCTGAGTTCCAAGAACACAGCAGCTGCGAAGGACTACCCAAGAAGAGTGCAAAAGTACCACAACATGCCTGCCTCCACAGCTTTTTCCTTGGGGACATGCCTAATTCCTGGCTGATTTGCCTTTCTCGTCTTAGGGCTGGGGTTCGGCCTAGGGCTAGGATTTTTAAAATCAGGAAGCCCTGAGTTTCAGGCACACTGGAGCTGTGAAAGGCATCCAAAAGGGAGTGCAAAAGTGCCACAACATGGCTGCTTTCACGGCTTTTTCCTTGGCAAGAAGCCTAACACCAGGCTGATTTCCCTTCCCAGGGTTACTGTTAGGCTTAGGCCTAGGGCTAGGATTTTTAAAACTAGGAAGCCCTTAGCTCCAGGCACACTGCAGCTGTTCAAGGCATCCCAAGGGGAGTACAAAAGTGCAACAACATGGCAGCTTTCACAGCTTTTTCCTTGGCACCATCCCTATACCTAGGCTGATTTATCTGCCTAGGGTTAGGGTTAGGGCTCAGCCAAGGGCAAGGATTTTTTTAACCAGGAAGCCCTGAGTTCCAGGCTTACTGCATCTGCCAAAGGCATCCCAAAGGGAGCGGTGAAGTGCCACAACATGGCTGCTTTCACAGCTTTTTCCTTAGGAAGAACCCTAATACCCGGCTGATTTACCTTCCTAGGGTTACTGTTAGGCTTAGGCCTAGGACTTTTAAAACCAGGAAGCCCTGTGCTCCAGGCACACTGCAGCTGTGAAAGGCATCCCAAGGGGAGCGCAAAAGTGACACAACTTGGCTGCCTCCACTGCTATTTCCATGAGACCATCCCGAATCATAGGCTGATTTTCCTTCCTAGGCTTAAGGTTTGAGTTAGGCCTAGGGTTAGTGTTCTTTTAACCAGAAAGCCCTGAGTTCCAAGAACACAGCAGCTGCGAAGGACTACCCAAGAAGAGCGCAGAAGTGCCTCAACATGCCTGCCTCCACAGCTTTTTCCTTGGGGACGTCCTGAAACGAAGGCTGATTTAGAAGCCTCCAGTTTGGGCTAAAGTTGTGGTTTTTTACACCAGGAAGCCCTGTGCTCCAAGCACACTGCAGCTGTGAAAGGCATCCCACGGGGAGCGCAAAAGTGCCACAACATGGCTGACTCCACAGCTTTTCCCTTGGGATAATTCCTAAACCCAGGCTGATTTAAATGACCAGTGTTACGGTTAGGGTTAGGGTTACGCCTAGGTGTAGAGCTTTTTAAACCATCAAGCTCTGAGCTCCAGGCACACGGCAGCTGCGAAAGGCATCCCAAGGGGAGCACAAAAGTGCCAGAAAATGGCTGCCTCCACACGTTTTCATTGGCACCGTTGCTAAGCCTAGGCTGAATCACCTGCCTCCAGTCTGAGCTAGGGACATGGTTTCTTAAACCAGGAAGCCCTGAGCTCCAGGCACTTGGCAGCTGTTTAAGGCATCCCAAGGGGAGTACAAAAGTGCAACAACATGGCAGCTTTCACAGCTTTTTCCTTGGCACCATCCCTATACCTAGGCTGATTTATCTGCCTAGGGTTAGGCTTAGGGCTCAGCCAAGGGCAAGGATTTTTTTAACCAGGAAGCCCTGAGTTCCAGGCTTACTGCATCTGCCAAAGGCATCCCAAAGGGAGCGCAGAAGGTCCACAACATGGCTGCTTTTACAGCTTTTTCCTTAGGAAGAACCCTAATACCCGGCTGATTTACCTTCCTAGGGTTACTGTTAGGCTTAGGCCTAGGACTTTTAAAACCAGGAAGCCCTGTGCTCCAGGCACACTGCAGCTGTTAAAGGCATCCCAAGGGGAGCGCAAAAGTGACACAACTTGGCTGCCTCCACTGCTATTTCCATGAGACCATCCCGAATCATAGGCTGATTTTCCTTCCTAGGCTTAAGGTTTGAGTTAGGCCTAGGGTTAGTGTTCTTTTAACCAGAAAGCCCTGAGTTCCAAGAACACAGCAGCTGCGAAGGACTACCCAAGAGGAGCGCAGAAGTGCCTCAACATGCCTGCCTGCACAGCTTTTTCCTTGGGGATGTCCCGAAACGAAGGCTGATTTAGAAGCCTCCAGTTTGGGCTAAAGTTGTGGTTTTTTAAACAAGGAAGCCCTGTGCTCCAAGCACACTGCAGCTGTGAAAGGCATCCCAAGGGGAGCGCGAAAGTGCCACAACATTGCTGCTTTCACAGCTTTTTCCTTAGGAAGAACCCTAATACCCGGCTGATTTACCTTCCTAGGGTTACTGTTAGGCCTAGGCCTAGGACTTTTAAAACCAGGAAGCCCTGTGCTCCAAGCACACTGCAGCTGTGAAAGGCATCCCAAGGGGAGCGCAAAACTGCCACAACATGGCTGTCTCCACAGCTTTTCCCTTGGGATAATTCCTAAACCCAGGCTGATTTAAATGACCAGTGTCACAGTTAGGGTTAGGGTTACGCCTAGGTGTAGAGCTTTTTAAACCAGCAAGCTCTGAGCTCCAGGCACACGGCAGCTGCGAAAGGCATCCCAAGGGGAGCACAAAAGTGCCAGAAAATGGCTGCCTCCACACGTTTTCATTGGCACCATTGCTAAGCCTAGGCTGAATCACCTGCCTCCTGTCTCAGCTAGGGACATGGTTTTTTAAACCAGGAAGCCCTGAGCTCCAGGCACTTGGCAGCTGTGAAAGGCATCCCAAGGGGAGTACAAAAGTGCAACAACATGGCAGCTTTCACAGCTTTTTCCTTGGCACCATCCCTATACCTAGGCTGATTTATCTGCCTAGGGTTAGGGTTAGGGCTCAGCCAAGGGCAAGGATTTTTTTAACCAGGAAGCCCTGAGTTCCAGGCTTACTGCATCTGCCAAAGGCATCCCAAAGGGAGCGCAGAAGTGCCACAACATGGCTGCTTTCACAGCTTTTTCCTTAGGAAGAACCCTAATACCCGGCTGATTTACCTTCCTAGGGTTACTGTTAGGCTTAGGCCTAGGACTTTTAAAACCAGGAAGCCCTGTGCTCCAGGCACACTGCAGCTGTGAAAGGCATCCCAAGGGGAGCGCAAAAGTGACACAACTTGGCTGCCTCCACTGCTATTTCCATGAGACCATCCCGAATCATAGGCTGATTTTCCTTCCTAGGCTTAAGGTTTGAGTTAGGCCTAGGGTTAGTGTTCTTTTAACCAGAAAGCCCTGAGTTCCAAGAACACAGCAGCTGCGAAGGACTACCCAAGAAGAGCGCAGAAGTGCCTCAACATGCCTGCCTCCACAGCTTTTTCCTTGGGGACGTCCTGAAACGAAGGCTGATTTAGAAGCCTCCAGTTTGGGCTAAAGTTGTGGTTTTTTACACCAGGAAGCCCTGTGCTCCAAGCACACTGCAGCTGTGAAAGGCATCCCACGGGGAGCGCAAAAGTGCCACAACATGGCTGACTCCACAGCTTTTCCCTTGGGATAATTCCTAAACCCAGGCTGATTTAAATGACCAGTGTTACGGTTAGGGTTAGGGTTACGCCTAGGTGTAGAGCTTTTTAAACCATCAAGCTCTGAGCTCCAGGCACACGGCAGCTGCGAAAGGCATCCCAAGGGGAGCACAAAAGTGCCAGAAAATGGCTGCCTCCACACGTTTTCATTGGCACCGTTGCTAAGCCTAGGCTGAATCACCTGCCTCCAGTCTGAGCTAGGGACATGGTTTCTTAAACCAGGAAGCCCTGAGCTCCAGGCACTTGGCAGCTGTTTAAGGCATCCCAAGGGGAGTACAAAAGTGCAACAACATGGCAGCTTTCACAGCTTTTTCCTTGGCACCATCCCTATACCTAGGCTGATTTATCTGCCTAGGGTTAGGCTTAGGGCTCAGCCAAGGGCAAGGATTTTTTTAAGCAGGAAGCCCTGAGTTCCAGGCTTACTGCATCTGCCAAAGGCATCCCAAAGGGAGCGCAGAAGGTCCACAACATGGCTGCTTTTACAGCTTTTTCCTTAGGAAGAACCCTAATACCCGGCTGATTTACCTTCCTAGGGTTACTGTTAGGCTTAGGCCTAGGACTTTTAAAACCAGGAAGCCCTGTGCTCCAGGCACACTGCAGCTGTTAAAGGCATCCCAAGGGGAGCGCAAAAGTGACACAACTTGGCTGCCTCCACTGCTATTTCCATGAGACCATCCCGAATCATAGGCTGATTTTCCTTCCTAGGCTTAAGGTTTGAGTTAGGCCTAGGGTTAGTGTTCTTTTAACCAGAAAGCCCTGAGTTCCAAGAACACAGCAGCTGCGAAGGACTACCCAAGAGGAGCGCAGAAGTGCCTCAACATGCCTGCCTGCACAGCTTTTTCCTTGGGGATGTCCCGAAACGAAGGCTGATTTAGAAGCCTCCAGTTTGGGCTAAAGTTGTGGTTTTTTAAACAAGGAAGCCCTGTGCTCCAAGCACACTGCAGCTGTGAAAGGCATCCCAAGGGGAGCGCGAAAGTGCCACAACATTGCTGCTTTCACAGCTTTTTCCTTAGGAAGAACCCTAATACCCGGCTGATTTACCTTCCTAGGGTTACTGTTAGGCCTAGGCCTAGGACTTTTAAAACCAGGAAGCCCTGTGCTCCAAGCACACTGCAGCTGTGAAAGGCATCCCAAGGGGAGCGCAAAACTGCCACAACATGGCTGTCTCCACAGCTTTTCCCTTGGGATAATTCCTAAACCCAGGCTGATTTAAATGACCAGTGTCACAGTTAGGGTTAGGGTTACGCCTAGGTGTAGAGCTTTTTAAACCAGCAAGCTCTGAGCTCCAGGCACACGGCAGCTGCGAAAGGCATCCCAAGGGGAGCACAAAAGTGCCAGAAAATGGCTGCCTCCACACGTTTTCATTGGCACCATTGCTAAGCCTAGGCTGAATCACCTGCCTCCTGTCTCAGCTAGGGACATGGTTTTTTAAACCAGGAAGCCCTGAGCTCCAGGCACTTGGCAGCTGTGAAAGGCATCCCAAGGGGAGTACAAAAGTGCAACAACATGGCAGCTTTCACAGCTTTTTCCTTGGCACCATCCCTATACCTAGGCTGATTTATCTGCCTAGGGTTAGGGTTAGGGCTCAGCCAAGGGCAAGGATTTTTTTAACCAGGAAGCCCTGAGTTCCAGGCTTACTGCATCTGCCAAAGGCATCCCAAAGGGAGCGCAGAAGTGCCACAACATGGCTGCTTTCACAGCTTTTTCCTTAGGAAGAACCCTAATACCCGGCTGATTTACCTTCCTAGGGTTACTGTTAGGCTTAGGCCTAGGACTTTTAAAACCAGGAAGCCCTGTGCTCCAGGCACACTGCAGCTGTGAAAGGCATCCCAAGGGGAGCGCAAAAGTGACACAACTTGGCTGCCTCCACTGCTATTTCCATGAGACCATCCCGAATCATAGGCTGATTTTCCTTCCTAGGCTTAAGGTTTGAGTTAGGCCTAGGGTTAGTGTTCTTTTAACCAGAAAGCCCTGAGTTCCAAGAACACAGCAGCTGCGAAGGACTACCCAAGAAGAGCGCAGAAGTGCCTCAACATGCCTGCCTCCACAGCTTTTTCCTTGGGGACGTCCTGAAACGAAGGCTGATTTAGAAGCCTCCAGTTTGGGCTAAAGTTGTGGTTTTTTACACCAGGAAGCCCTGTGCTCCAAGCACACTGCAGCTGTGAAAGGCATCCCACGGGGAGCGCAAAAGTGCCACAACATGGCTGACTCCACAGCTTTTCCCTTGGGATAATTCCTAAACCCAGGCTGATTTAAATGACCAGTGTTACGGTTAGGGTTAGGGTTACGCCTAGGTGTAGAGCTTTTTAAACCATCAAGCTCTGAGCTCCAGGCACACGGCAGCTGCGAAAGGCATCCCAAGGGGAGCACAAAAGTGCCAGAAAATGGCTGCCTCCACACGTTTTCATTGGCACCGTTGCTAAGCCTAGGCTGAATCACCTGCCTCCAGTCTGAGCTAGGGACATGGTTTTTTAAACCAGGAAGCCCTGAGCTCCAGGCACTTGGCAGCTGTGAAAGGCATCCCAAGGGGAGTACAAAAGTGCAACAACATGGCAGCTTTCACAGCTTTTTCCTTGGCACCATCCCTATACCTAGGCTGATTTATCTGCCTAGGGTTAGGCTTAGGGCTCAGCCAAGGGCAAGGATTTTTTTAAGCAGGAAGCCCTGAGTTCCAGGCTTACTGCATCTGCCAAAGGCATCCCAAAGGGAGCGCAGAAGGTCCACAACATGGCTGCTTTTACAGCTTTTTCCTTAGGAAGAACCCTAATACCCGGCTGATTTACCTTCCTAGGGTTACTGTTAGGCTTAGGCCTAGGACTTTTAAAACCAGGAAGCCCTGTGCTCCAGGCACACTGCAGCTGTTAAAGGCATCCCAAGGGGAGCGCAAAAGTGACACAACTTGGCTGCCTCCACTGCTATTTCCATGAGACCATCCCGAATCATAGGCTGATTTTCCTTCCTAGGCTTAAGGTTTGAGTTAGGCCTAGGGTTAGTGTTCTTTTAACCAGAAAGCCCTGAGTTCCAAGAACACAGCAGCTGCGAAGGACTACCCAAGAGGAGCGCAGAAGTGCCTCAACATGCCTGCCTGCACAGCTTTTTCCTTGGGGATGTCCCGAAACGAAGGCTGATTTAGAAGCCTCCAGTTTGGGCTAAAGTTGTGGTTTTTTAAACAAGGAAGCCCTGTGCTCCAAGCACACTGCAGCTGTGAAAGGCATCCCAAGGGGAGCGCGAAAGTGCCACAACATTGCTGCTTTCACAGCTTTTTCCTTAGGAAGAACCCTAATACCCGGCTGATTTACCTTCCTAGGGTTACTGTTAGGCCTAGGCCTAGGACTTTTAAAACCAGGAAGCCCTGTGCTCCAAGCACACTGCAGCTGTGAAAGGCATCCCAAGGGGAGCGCAAAACTGCCACAACATGGCTGTCTCCACAGCTTTTCCCTTGGGATAATTCCTAAACCCAGGCTGATTTAAATGACCAGTGTCACAGTTAGGGTTAGGGTTACGCCTAGGTGTAGAGCTTTTTAAACCAGCAAGCTCTGAGCTCCAGGCACACGGCAGCTGCGAAAGGCATCCCAAGGGGAGCACAAAAGTGCCAGAAAATGGCTGCCTCCACACGTTTTCATTGGCACCATTGCTAAGCCTAGGCTGAATCACCTGCCTCCTGTCTCAGCTAGGGACATGGTTTTTTAAACCAGGAAGCCCTGAGCTCCAGGCACTTGGCAGCTGTGAAAGGCATCCCAAGGGGAGTACAAAAGTGCAACAACATGGCAGCTTTCACAGCTTTTTCCTTGGCACCATCCCTATACCTAGGCTGATTTATCTGCCTAGGGTTAGGGTTAGGGCTCAGCCAAGGGCAAGGATTTTTTTAACCAGGAAGCCCTGAGTTCCAGGCTTACTGCATCTGCCAAAGGCATCCCAAAGGGAGCGCAGAAGTGCCACAACATGGCTGCTTTCACAGCTTTTTCCTTAGGAAGAACCCTAATACCCGGCTGATTTACCTTCCTAGGGTTACTGTTAGGCTTAGGCCTAGGACTTTTAAAACCAGGAAGCCCTGTGCTCCAGGCACACTGCAGCTGTGAAAGGCATCCCAAGGGGAGCGCAAAAGTGACACAACTTGGCTGCCTCCACTGCTATTTCCATGAGACCATCCCGAATCATAGGCTGATTTTCCTTCCTAGGCTTAAGGTTTGAGTTAGGCCTAGGGTTAGTGTTCTTTTAACCAGAAAGCCCTGAGTTCCAAGAACACAGCAGCTGCGAAGGACTACCCAAGAAGAGCGCAGAAGTGCCTCAACATGCCTGCCTCCACAGCTTTTTCCTTGGGGACGTCCTGAAACGAAGGCTGATTTAGAAGCCTCCAGTTTGGGCTAAAGTTGTGGTTTTTTACACCAGGAAGCCCTGTGCTCCAAGCACACTGCAGCTGTGAAAGGCATCCCACGGGGAGCGCAAAAGTGCCACAACATGGCTGACTCCACAGCTTTTCCCTTGGGATAATTCCTAAACCCAGGCTGATTTAAATGACCAGTGTTACGGTTAGGGTTAGGGTTACGCCTAGGTGTAGAGCTTTTTAAACCATCAAGCTCTGAGCTCCAGGCACACGGCAGCTGCGAAAGGCATCCCAAGGGGAGCACAAAAGTGCCAGAAAATGGCTGCCTCCACACGTTTTCATTGGCACCGTTGCTAAGCCTAGGCTGAATCACCTGCCTCCAGTCTGAGCTAGGGACATGGTTTTTTAAACCAGGAAGCCCTGAGCTCCAGGCACTTGGCAGCTGTGAAAGGCATCCCAAGGGGAGTACAAAAGTGCAACAACATGGCAGCTTTCACAGCTTTTTCCTTGGCACCATCCCTATACCTAGGCTGATTTATCTGCCTAGGGTTAGGGTTAGGGCTCAGCCAAGGGCAAGGATTTTTTTAACCAGGAAGCCCTGAGTTCCAGGCTTACTGCATCTGCCAAAGGCATCCCAAAGGGAGCGCAGAAGTGCCACAACATGGCTGCTTTCACAGCTTTTTCCTTAGGAAGAACCCTAATACCCGGCTGATTTACCTTCCTAGGGTTACTGTTAGGCTTAGGCCTAGGACTTTTAAAACCAGGAAGCCCTGTGCTCCAGGCACACTGCAGCTGTTAAAGGCATCCCAAGGGGAGCGCAAAAGTGACACAACTTGGCTGCCTCCACTGCTATTTCCATGAGACCATCCCGAATCATAGGCTGATTTTCCTTCCTAGGCTTAAGGTTTGAGTTAGGCCTAGGGTTAGTGTTCTTTTAACCAGAAAGCCCTGAGTTCCAAGAACACAGCAGCTGCGAAGGACTACCCAAGAGGAGCGCAGAAGTGCCTCAACATGCCTGCCTGCACAGCTTTTTCCTTGGGGATGTCCCGAAACGAAGGCTGATTTAGAAGCCTCCAGTTTGGGCTAAAGTTGTGGTTTTTTAAACAAGGAAGCCCTGTGCTCCAAGCACACTGCAGCTGTGAAAGGCATCCCAAGGGGAGCGCGAAAGTGCCACAACATTGCTGCTTTCACAGCTTTTTCCTTAGGAAGAACCCTAATACCCGGCTGATTTACCTTCCTAGGGTTACTGTTAGGCCTAGGCCTAGGACTTTTAAAACCAGGAAGCCCTGTGCTCCAAGCACACTGCAGCTGTGAAAGGCATCCCAAGGGGAGCGCAAAACTGCCACAACATGGCTGTCTCCACAGCTTTTCCCTTGGGATAATTCCTAAACCCAGGCTGATTTAAATGACCAGTGTTACAGTTAGGGTTAGGGTTACGCCTAGGTGTAGAGCTTTTTAAACCAGCAAGCTCTGAGCTCCAGGCACACGGCAGCTGCGAAAGGCATCCCAAGGGGAGCACAAAAGTGCCAGAAAATGGCTGCCTCCACACGTTTTCATTGGCACCATTGCTAAGCCTAGGCTGAATCACCTGCCTCCTGTCTCAGCTAGGGACATGGTTTTTTAAACCAGGAAGCCCTGAGCTCCAGGCACTTGGCAGCTGTGAAAGGCATCCCAAGGGGAGTACAAAAGTGCAACAACATGGCAGCTTTCACAGCTTTTTCCTTGGCACCATCCCTATACCTAGGCTGATTTATCTGCCTAGGGTTAGGCTTAGGGCTCAGCCAAGGGCAAGGATTTTTTTAACCAGGAAGCCCTGAGTTCCAGGCTTACTGCATCTGCCAAAGGCATCCCAAAGGGAGCGCAGAAGGTCCACAACATGGCTGCTTTCACAGCTTTTTCCTTAGGAAGAACCCTAATACCCGGCTGATTTACCTTCCTAGGGTTACTGTTAGGCTTAGGCCTAGGACTTTTAAAACCAGGAAGCTCTGTGCTCCAGGCACACTGCAGCTGTTAAAGGCATCCCAAGGGGAGCGCAAAAGTGACACAACTTGGCTGCCTCCACTGCTATTTCCATGAGACCATCCCGAATCATAGGCTGATTTTCCTTCCTAGGCTTAAGGTTTGAGTTAGGCCTAGGGTTAGTGTTCTTTTAACCAGAAAGCCCTGAGTTCCAAGAACACAGCACCTGCGAAGGACTACCCAAGAAGAGCGCAGAAGTGCCTCAACATGCCTGCCTCCACAGCTTTTTCCTTGGGGATGTCCCGAAACAAAGGCTGATTTAGAAGCCTCCAGTTTGGGCTAAAGTTGTGGGTTTTTACACCAGGAAGCCCTGTGCTCCAAGCTCACTGCAGCTGTGAAAGGCATCCCAAGGGGAGCGCAAAAGTGCCACAACATGGCTGTCTCCACAGCTTTTCCCTTGGGATAATTCCTAAACCCAGGCTGATTTAAATGACCAGTGTTACGGTTAGGGTTAGGGTTAGGCCTAGGTGTAGAGCTTTTTAAACCAGCAAGCTCTGAGCTCCAGGCACACGGCAGCTGCGAAAGGCATCCCAAGGGGAGCACAAAAGTGCCAGAAAATGGCTGCCTCCACACGTTTTCATTGGCACCATTGCTAAGCCTAGGCTGAATCACCTGCCTCCAGTCTCAGCTAGGGACATGGTTTTTTAAACCAGGAAGCCCTGAGCTCCAGGCACACGGCAGCTGTGAAATGCATCCCAAGGGGAGTACAAAAGTGCAACAACATGGCAGCTTTCACAGCTTTTTCCTTGGCACCATCCCTATACCTAGGCTGATTTATCTGCCTAGGGTTAGGTTTAGGGCTCAGCCTAGGGCTAGGATTTTTTTAACCAGGAAGCCCTGAGTTCCAGGCTTACTGCATCTGCCAAAGGCATCCCAAAGGGAGCGCAGAAGGTCCACAACATGGCTGCTTTCACAGCTTTTTCCTTAGGAAGAACCCTAATACCCGGCTGATTTACCTTCCTAGGGTTACTGTTAGGCTTAGGCCTAGGACTTTTAAAACCAGGAAGCCCTGTGCTCCAGGCACACTGCAGCTGTTAAAGGCATCCCAAGGGGAGCGCAAAAGTGACACAACTTGGCTGCCTCCACTGCTATTTCCATGAGACCATCCCGAATCATAGGCTGATTTTCCTTCCTAGGCTTAAGGTTTGAGTTAGGCCTAGGGTTAGTGTTCTTTTAACCAGAAAGCCCTGAGTTCCAAGAACACAGCAGCTGCGAAGGACTACCCAAGAAGAGCGCAGAAGTGCCTCAACATGCCTGCCTCCACAGCTTTTTCCTTGGGGACGTCCCGAAACGAAGGCTGATTTCGAAGCCTCCAGTTTGGGCTAAAGTTGTGGGTTTTTACACCAGGAAGCCCTGTGCTCCAAGCTCACTGCAGCTGTGAAAGGCATCCCAAGGGGAGCGCAAAAGTGCCACAACATGGCTGTCTCCACAGCTTTTCCCTTGGGATAATTCCTAAACCCAGGCTGATTTAAATGACCAGTGTTACGGTTAGGGTTAGGGTTAGGCCTAGGTGTAGAGCTTTTTAAACCATCAAGCTCTGAGCTCCAGGCACACGGCAGCTGCGAAAGGCATCCCAAGGGGAGCGCAAAAGTGCCACAACATGGCTGTCTCCACAGCTTTTCCCTTGGGATAATTCCTAAACCCAGGCTGATTTAAATGACCAGTGTTACGGTTAGGGTTAGGGTTACGCCTAGGTGTAGAGCTTTTTAAACCAGCAAGCTCTGAGCTCCAGGCACACGGCAGCTGCGAAAGGCATCCCAAGGGGAGCGCAAAAGTGACGCAACTTGGCTGCCTCTGCTGCTATTCTCATGAGAGCATCCCGAACCATAGGCTGATTTTCCTTCCTAGGGTTAAGGTTTGAGTTACGCCTAGGGTAAGGGTTCTATTAACCAGAGAGCCCTGAGTTCCAAGAACACAGCAGCTGCGAAGGACTACCCAAGAAGAGTGCAAAAGTACCACAACATGCCTGCCTCCACAGCTTTTTCCTTGGGGACATGCCTAATTCCTGGCTGATTTGCCTTTCTCGTCTTAGGGCTGGGGTTCGGCCTAGGGCTAGGATTTTTAAAATCAGGAAGCCCTGAGTTTCAGGCACACTGGAGCTGTGAAAGGCATCCAAAAGGGAGTGCAAAAGTGCCACAACATGGCTGCTTTCACGGCTTTTTCCTTGGCAAGAAGCCTAACACCAGGCTGATTTCCCTTCCCAGGGTTACTGTTAGGCTTAGGCCTAGGGCTAGGATTTTTAAAACCAGGAAGCCCTTAGCTCCAGGCACACTGCAGCTGTTCAAGGCATCCCAAGGGGAGTACAAAAGTGCAACAACATGGCAGCTTTCACAGCTTTTTCCTTGGCACCATCCCTATACCTAGGCTGATTTATCTGCCTAGGGTTAGGGTTAGGGCTCAGCCAAGGGCAAGGATTTTTTTAACCAGGAAGCCCTGAGTTCCAGGCTTACTGCATCTGCCAAAGGCATCCCAAAGGGAGCGCAGAAGTGCCACAACATGGCTGCTTTCACAGCTTTTTCCTTAGGAAGAACCCTAATACCCGGCTGATTTACCTTCCTAGGGTTACTGTTAGGCTTAGGCCTAGGACTTTTAAAACCAGGAAGCCCTGTGCTCCAGGCACACTGCAGCTGTGAAAGGCATCCCAAGGGGAGCGCAAAAGTGACACAACTTGGCTGCCTCCACTGCTATTTCCATGAGACCATCCCGAATCATAGGCTGATTTTCCTTCCTAGGCTTAAGGTTTGAGTTAGGCCTAGGGTTAGTGTTCTTTTAACCAGAAAGCCCTGAGTTCCAAGAACACAGCAGCTGCGAAGGACTACCCAAGAAGAGCGCAGAAGTGCCTCAACATGCCTGCCTCCACAGCTTTTTCCTTGGGGACGTCCTGAAACGAAGGCTGATTTAGAAGCCTCCAGTTTGGGCTAAAGTTGTGGTTTTTTACACCAGGAAGCCCTGTGCTCCAAGCACACTGCAGCTGTGAAAGGCATCCCACGGGGAGCGCAAAAGTGCCACAACATGGCTGACTCCACAGCTTTTCCCTTGGGATAATTCCTAAACCCAGGCTGATTTAAATGACCAGTGTTACGGTTAGGGTTAGGGTTACGCCTAGGTGTAGAGCTTTTTAAACCATCAAGCTCTGAGCTCCAGGCACACGGCAGCTGCGAAAGGCATCCCAAGGGGAGCACAAAAGTGCCAGAAAATGGCTGCCTCCACACGTTTTCATTGGCACCGTTGCTAAGCCTAGGCTGAATCACCTGCCTCCAGTCTGAGCTAGGGACATGGTTTCTTAAACCAGGAAGCCCTGAGCTCCAGGCACTTGGCAGCTGTTTAAGGCATCCCAAGGGGAGTACAAAAGTGCAACAACATGGCAGCTTTCACAGCTTTTTCCTTGGCACCATCCCTATACCTAGGCTGATTTATCTGCCTAGGGTTAGGCTTAGGGCTCAGCCAAGGGCAAGGATTTTTTTAAGCAGGAAGCCCTGAGTTCCAGGCTTACTGCATCTGCCAAAGGCATCCCAAAGGGAGCGCAGAAGGTCCACAACATGGCTGCTTTTACAGCTTTTTCCTTAGGAAGAACCCTAATACCCGGCTGATTTACCTTCCTAGGGTTACTGTTAGGCTTAGGCCTAGGACTTTTAAAACCAGGAAGCCCTGTGCTCCAGGCACACTGCAGCTGTTAAAGGCATCCCAAGGGGAGCGCAAAAGTGACACAACTTGGCTGCCTCCACTGCTATTTCCATGAGACCATCCCGAATCATAGGCTGATTTTCCTTCCTAGGCTTAAGGTTTGAGTTAGGCCTAGGGTTAGTGTTCTTTTAACCAGAAAGCCCTGAGTTCCAAGAACACAGCAGCTGCGAAGGACTACCCAAGAGGAGCGCAGAAGTGCCTCAACATGCCTGCCTGCACAGCTTTTTCCTTGGGGATGTCCCGAAACGAAGGCTGATTTAGAAGCCTCCAGTTTGGGCTAAAGTTGTGGTTTTTTAAACAAGGAAGCCCTGTGCTCCAAGCACACTGCAGCTGTGAAAGGCATCCCAAGGGGAGCGCGAAAGTGCCACAACATTGCTGCTTTCACAGCTTTTTCCTTAGGAAGAACCCTAATACCCGGCTGATTTACCTTCCTAGGGTTACTGTTAGGCCTAGGCCTAGGACTTTTAAAACCAGGAAGCCCTGTGCTCCAAGCACACTGCAGCTGTGAAAGGCATCCCAAGGGGAGCGCAAAACTGCCACAACATGGCTGTCTCCACAGCTTTTCCCTTGGGATAATTCCTAAACCCAGGCTGATTTAAATGACCAGTGTCACAGTTAGGGTTAGGGTTACGCCTAGGTGTAGAGCTTTTTAAACCAGCAAGCTCTGAGCTCCAGGCACACGGCAGCTGCGAAAGGCATCCCAAGGGGAGCACAAAAGTGCCAGAAAATGGCTGCCTCCACACGTTTTCATTGGCACCATTGCTAAGCCTAGGCTGAATCACCTGCCTCCTGTCTCAGCTAGGGACATGGTTTTTTAAACCAGGAAGCCCTGAGCTCCAGGCACTTGGCAGCTGTGAAAGGCATCCCAAGGGGAGTACAAAAGTGCAACAACATGGCAGCTTTCACAGCTTTTTCCTTGGCACCATCCCTATACCTAGGCTGATTTATCTGCCTAGGGTTAGGGTTAGGGCTCAGCCAAGGGCAAGGATTTTTTTAACCAGGAAGCCCTGAGTTCCAGGCTTACTGCATCTGCCAAAGGCATCCCAAAGGGAGCGCAGAAGTGCCACAACATGGCTGCTTTCACAGCTTTTTCCTTAGGAAGAACCCTAATACCCGGCTGATTTACCTTCCTAGGGTTACTGTTAGGCTTAGGCCTAGGACTTTTAAAACCAGGAAGCCCTGTGCTCCAGGCACACTGCAGCTGTGAAAGGCATCCCAAGGGGAGCGCAAAAGTGACACAACTTGGCTGCCTCCACTGCTATTTCCATGAGACCATCCCGAATCATAGGCTGATTTTCCTTCCTAGGCTTAAGGTTTGAGTTAGGCCTAGGGTTAGTGTTCTTTTAACCAGAAAGCCCTGAGTTCCAAGAACACAGCAGCTGCGAAGGACTACCCAAGAAGAGCGCAGAAGTGCCTCAACATGCCTGCCTCCACAGCTTTTTCCTTGGGGACGTCCTGAAACGAAGGCTGATTTAGAAGCCTCCAGTTTGGGCTAAAGTTGTGGTTTTTTACACCAGGAAGCCCTGTGCTCCAAGCACACTGCAGCTGTGAAAGGCATCCCACGGGGAGCGCAAAAGTGCCACAACATGGCTGACTCCACAGCTTTTCCCTTGGGATAATTCCTAAACCCAGGCTGATTTAAATGACCAGTGTTACGGTTAGGGTTAGGGTTACGCCTAGGTGTAGAGCTTTTTAAACCATCAAGCTCTGAGCTCCAGGCACACGGCAGCTGCGAAAGGCATCCCAAGGGGAGCACAAAAGTGCCAGAAAATGGCTGCCTCCACACGTTTTCATTGGCACCGTTGCTAAGCCTAGGCTGAATCACCTGCCTCCAGTCTGAGCTAGGGACATGGTTTTTTAAACCAGGAAGCCCTGAGCTCCAGGCACTTGGCAGCTGTGAAAGGCATCCCAAGGGGAGTACAAAAGTGCAACAACATGGCAGCTTTCACAGCTTTTTCCTTGGCACCATCCCTATACCTAGGCTGATTTATCTGCCTAGGGTTAGGCTTAGGGCTCAGCCAAGGGCAAGGATTTTTTTAACCAGGAAGCCCTGAGTTCCAGGCTTACTGCATCTGCCAAAGGCATCCCAAAGGGAGCGCAGAAGTGCCACAACATGGCTGCTTTTACAGCTTTTTCCTTAGGAAGAACCCTAATACCCGGCTGATTTACCTTCCTAGGGTTACTGTTAGGCTTAGGCCTAGGACTTTTAAAACCAGGAAGCCCTGTGCTCCAGGCACACTGCAGCTGTTAAAGGCATCCCAAGGGGAGCGCAAAAGTGACACAACTTGGCTGCCTCCACTGCTATTTCCATGAGACCATCCCGAATCATAGGCTGATTTTCCTTCCTAGGCTTAAGGTTTGAGTTAGGCCTAGGGTTAGTGTTCTTTTAACCAGAAAGCCCTGAGTTCCAAGAACACAGCAGCTGCGAAGGACTACCCAAGAGGAGCGCAGAAGTGCCTCAACATGCCTGCCTGCACAGCTTTTTCCTTGGGGATGTCCCGAAACGAAGGCTGATTTAGAAGCCTCCAGTTTGGGCTAAAGTTGTGGTTTTTTAAACAAGGAAGCCCTGTGCTCCAAGCACACTGCAGCTGTGAAAGGCATCCCAAGGGGAGCGCGAAAGTGCCACAACATTGCTGCTTTCACAGCTTTTTCCTTAGGAAGAACCCTAATACCCGGCTGATTTACCTTCCTAGGGTTACTGTTAGGCCTAGGCCTAGGACTTTTAAAACCAGGAAGCCCTGTGCTCCAAGCACACTGCAGCTGTGAAAGGCATCCCAAGGGGAGCGCAAAAGTGCCACAACATGGCTGTCTCCACAGCTTTTCCCTTGGGATAATTCCTAAACCCAGGCTGATTTAAATGACCAGTGTTACGGTTAGGGTTAGGGTTAGGCCTAGGTGTAGAGCTTTTTAAACCAGCAAGCTCTGAGCTCCAGGCACACGGCAGCTGCGAAAGGCATCCCAAGGGGAGCACAAAAGTGCCAGAAAATGGCTGCCTCCACACGTTTTCATTGGCACCATTGCTAAGCCTAGGCTGAATCACCTGCCTCCAGTCTCAGCTAGGGACATGGTTTTTTAAACCAGGAAGCCCTGAGCTCCAGGCACACGGCAGCTGTGAAATGCATCCCAAGGGGAGTACAAAAGTGCAACAACATGGCAGCTTTCACAGCTTTTTCCTTGGCACCATCCCTATACCTAGGCTGATTTATCTGCCTAGGGTTAGGTTTAGGGCTCAGCCTAGGGCTAGGATTTTTTTAACCAGGAAGCCCTGAGTTCCAGGCTTACTGCATCTGCCAAAGGCATCCCAAAGGGAGCGCAGAAGGTCCACAACATGGCTGCTTTTACAGCTTTTTCCTTAGGAAGAACCCTAATACCCGGCTGATTTACCTTCCTAGGGTTACTGTTAGGCTTAGGCCTAGGACTTTTAAAACCAGGAAGCCCTGTGCTCCAGGCACACTGCAGCTGTGAAAGGCATCCCAAGGGGAGCGCAAAAGTGACACAACTTGGCTGCCTCCACTGCTATTTCCATGAGACCATCCCGAATCATAGGCTGATTTTCCTTCCTAGGCTTAAGGTTTGAGTTAGGCCTAGGGTTAGTGTTCTTTTAACCAGAAAGCCCTGAGTTCCAAGAACACAGCAGCTGCAAAGGACTACCCAAGAGGAGCGCAGAAGTGCCTCAACATGCCTGCCTGCACAGCTTTTTCCTTGGGGATGTCCCGAAACGAAGGCTGATTTAGAAGCCTCCAGTTTGGGCTAAAGTTGTGGTTTTTTAAACAAGGAAGCCCTGTGCTCCAAGCACACTGCAGCTGTGAAAGGCATCCCAAGGGGAGCGCGAAAGTGCCACAACATTGCTGCTTTCACAGCTTTTTCCTTAGGAAGAACCCTAATACCCGGCTGATTTACCTTCCTAGGGTTACTGTTAGGCCTAGGCCTAGGACTTTTAAAACCAGGAAGCCCTGTGCTCCAAGCACACTGCAGCTGTGAAAGGCATCCCAAGGGGAGCGCAAAACTGCCACAACATGGCTGTCTCCACAGCTTTTCCCTTGGGATAATTCCTAAACCCAGGCTGATTTAAATGACCAGTGTTACAGTTAGGGTTAGGGTTAGGCCTAGGTGTAGAGCTTTTTAAACCAGCAAGCTCTGAGCTCCAGGCACACGGCAGCTGCGAAAGGCATCCCAAGGGGAGCACAAAAGTGCCAGAAAATGGCTGCCTCCACACGTTTTCATTGGCACCATTGCTAAGCCTAGGCTGAATCACCTGCCTCCTGTCTCAGCTAGGGACATGGTTTTTTAAACCAGGAAGCCCTGAGCTCCAGGCACTTGGCAGCTGTGAAAGGCATCCCAAGGGGAGTACAAAAGTGCAACAACATGGCAGCTTTCACAGCTTTTTCCTTGGCACCATCCCTATACCTAGGCTGATTTATCTGCCTAGGGTTAGGGTTAGGGCTCAGCCAAGGGCAAGGATTTTTTTAACCAGGAAGCCCTGAGTTCCAGGCTTACTGCATCTGCCAAAGGCATCCCAAAGGGAGCGCAGAAGTGCCACAACATGGCTGCTTTCACAGCTTTTTCCTTAGGAAGAACCCTAATACCCGGCTGATTTACCTTCCTAGGGTTACTGTTAGGCTTAGGCCTAGGACTTTTAAAACCAGGAAGCCCTGTGCTCCAGGCACACTGCAGCTGTTAAAGGCATCCCAAGGGGAGCGCAAAACTGCCACAACATGGCTGTCTCCACAGCTTTTCCCTTGGGATAATTCCTAAACCCAGGCTGATTTAAATGACCAGTGTTACGGTTAGGGTTAGGGTTACGCCTAGGTGTAGAGCTTTTTAAACCAGCAAGCTCTGAGCTCCAGGCACACGGCAGCTGCGAAAGGCATCCCAAGGGGAGCACAAAAGTGCCAGAAAATGGCTGCCTCCACACGTTTTCATTGGCACCATTGCTAAGCCTAGGCTGAATCACCTGCCTCCTGTCTCAGCTAGGGACATGGTTTTTTAAACCAGGAAGCCCTGAGCTCCAGGCACTTGGCAGCTGTGAAAGGCATCCCAAGGGGAGTACAAAAGTGCAACAACATGGCAGCTTTCACAGCTTTTTCCTTGGCACCATCCCTATACCTAGGCTGATTTATCTGCCTAGGGTTAGGGTTAGGGCTCAGCCAAGGGCAAGGATTTTTTTAACCAGGAAGCCCTGAGTTCCAGGCTTACTGCATCTGCCAAAGGCATCCCAAAGGGAGCGCAGAAGGTCCACAACATGGCTGCTTTCACAGCTTTTTCCTTAGGAAGAACCCTAATACCCGGCTGATTTACCTTCCTAGGGTTACTGTTAGGCTTAGGCCTAGGACTTTTAAAACCAGGAAGCTCTGTGCTCCAGGCACACTGCAGCTGTTAAAGGCATCCCAAGGGGAGCGCAAAAGTGACACAACTTGGCTGCCTCCACTGCTATTTCCATGAGACCATCCCGAATCATAGGCTGATTTTCCTTCCTAGGCTTAAGGTTTGAGTTAGGCCTAGGGTTAGTGTTCTTTTAACCAGAAAGCCCTGAGTTCCAAGAACACAGCACCTGCGAAGGACTACCCAAGAAGAGCGCAGAAGTGCCTCAACATGCCTGCCTCCACAGCTTTTTCCTTGGGGATGTCCCGAAACAAAGGCTGATTTAGAAGCCTCCAGTTTGGGCTAAAGTTGTGGGTTTTTACACCAGGAAGCCCTGTGCTCCAAGCTCACTGCAGCTGTGAAAGGCATCCCAAGGGGAGCGCAAAAGTGCCACAACATGGCTGTCTCCACAGCTTTTCCCTTGGGATAATTCCTAAACCCAGGCTGATTTAAATGACCAGTGTTACGGTTAGGGTTAGGGTTAGGCCTAGGTGTAGAGCTTTTTAAACCAGCAAGCTCTGAGCTCCAGGCACACGGCAGCTGCGAAAGGCATCCCAAGGGGAGCACAAAAGTGCCAGAAAATGGCTGCCTCCACACGTTTTCATTGGCACCATTGCTAAGCCTAGGCTGAATCACCTGCCTCCAGTCTCAGCTAGGGACATGGTTTTTTAAACCAGGAAGCCCTGAGCTCCAGGCACACGGCAGCTGTGAAATGCATCCCAAGGGGAGTACAAAAGTGCAACAACATGGCAGCTTTCACAGCTTTTTCCTTGGCACCATCCCTATACCTAGGCTGATTTATCTGCCTAGGGTTAGGTTTAGGGCTCAGCCTAGGGCTAGGATTTTTTTAACCAGGAAGCCCTGAGTTCCAGGCTTACTGCATCTGCCAAAGGCATCCCAAAGGGAGCGCAGAAGGTCCACAACATGGCTGCTTTTACAGCTTTTTCCTTAGGAAGAACCCTAATACCCGGCTGATTTACCTTCCTAGGGTTACTGTTAGGCTTAGGCCTAGGACTTTTAAAACCAGGAAGCCCTGTGCTCCAGGCACACTGCAGCTGTGAAAGGCATCCCAAGGGGAGCGCAAAAGTGACACAACTTGGCTGCCTCCACTGCTATTTCCATGAGACCATCCCGAATCATAGGCTGATTTTCCTTCCTAGGCTTAAGGTTTGAGTTAGGCCTAGGGTTAGTGTTCTTTTAACCAGAAAGCCCTGAGTTCCAAGAACACAGCAGCTGCAAAGGACTACCCAAGAGGAGCGCAGAAGTGCCTCAACATGCCTGCCTGCACAGCTTTTTCCTTGGGGATGTCCCGAAACGAAGGCTGATTTAGAAGCCTCCAGTTTGGGCTAAAGTTGTGGTTTTTTAAACAAGGAAGCCCTGTGCTCCAAGCACACTGCAGCTGTGAAAGGCATCCCAAGGGGAGCGCGAAAGTGCCACAACATTGCTGCTTTCACAGCTTTTTCCTTAGGAACAACCCTAATACCCGGCTGATTTACCTTCCTAGGGTTACTGTTAGGCCTAGGCCTAGGACTTTTAAAACCAGGAAGCCCTGTGCTCCAAGCACACTGCAGCTGTGAAAGGCATCCCAAGGGGAGCGCAAAACTGCCACAACATGGCTGTCTCCACAGCTTTTCCCTTGGGATAATTCCTAAACCCAGGCTGATTTAAATGACCAGTGTTACAGTTAGGGTTAGGGTTAGGCCTAGGTGTAGAGCTTTTTAAACCAGCAAGCTCTGAGCTCCAGGCACACGGCAGCTGCGAAAGGCATCCCAAGGGGAGCACAAAAGTGCCAGAAAATGGCTGCCTCCACACGTTTTCATTGGCACCATTGCTAAGCCTAGGCTGAATCACCTGCCTCCTGTCTCAGCTAGGGACATGGTTTTTTAAACCAGGAAGCCCTGAGCTCCAGGCACTTGGCAGCTGTGAAAGGCATCCCAAGGGGAGTACAAAAGTGCAACAACATGGCAGCTTTCACAGCTTTTTCCTTGGCACCATCCCTATACCTAGGCTGATTTATCTGCCTAGGGTTAGGGTTAGGGCTCAGCCAAGGGCAAGGATTTTTTTAACCAGGAAGCCCTGAGTTCCAGGCTTACTGCATCTGCCAAAGGCATCCCAAAGGGAGCGCAGAAGGTCCACAACATGGCTGCTTTTACAGCTTTTTCCTTAGGAAGAACCCTAATACCCGGCTGATTTACCTTCCTAGGGTTACTGTTAGGCTTAGGCCTAGGACTTTTAAAACCAGGAAGCCCTGTGCTCCAGGCACACTGCAGCTGTGAAAGGCATCCCAAGGGGAGCGCAAAAGTGACACAACTTGGCTGCCTCCACTGCTATTTCCATGAGACCATCCCGAATCATAGGCTGATTTTCCTTCCTAGGCTTAAGGTTTGAGTTAGGCCTAGGGTTAGTGTTCTTTTAACCAGAAAGCCCTGAGTTCCAAGAACACAGCAGCTGCGAAGGACTACCCAAGAGGAGCGCAGAAGTGCCTCAACATGCCTGCCTCCACAGCTTTTTCCTTGGGGACGTCCTGAAACGAAGGCTGATTTAGAAGCCTCCAGTTTGGGCTAAAGTTGTGGTTTTTTACACCAGGAAGCCCTGTGCTCCAAGCACACTGCAGCTGTGAAAGGCATCCCACGGGGAGCGCAAAAGTGCCACAACATGGCTGACTCCACAGCTTTTCCCTTGGGATAATTCCTAAACCCAGGCTGATTTAAATGACCAGTGTTACGGTTAGGGTTAGGGTTACGCCTAGGTGTAGAGCTTTTTAAACCAGCAAGCTCTGAGCTCCAGGCACACGGCAGCTGCGAAAGGCATCCCAAGGGGAGCACAAAAGTGCCAGAAAATGGCTGCCTCCACACGTTTTCATTGGCACCGTTGCTAAGCCTAGACTGAATCACCTGCCTCCAGTCTGAGCTAGGGACATGGTTTCTTAAACCAGGAAGCCCTGAGCTCCAGGCACTTGGCAGCTGTTTAAGGCATCCCAAGGGGAGTACAAAAGTGCAACAACATGGCAGCTTTCACAGCTTTTTCCTTGGCACCATCCCTATACCTAGGCTGATTTATCTGCCTAGGGTTAGGCTTAGGGCTCAGCCAAGGGCAAGGATTTTTTTAACCAGGAAGCCCTGAGTTCCAGGCTTACTGCATCTGCCAAAGGCATCCCAAAGGGAGCGCAGAAGGTCCACAACATGGCTGCTTTTACAGCTTTTTCCTTAGGAAGAACCCTAATACCCGGCTGATTTACCTTCCTAGGGTTACTGTTAGGCTTAGGCCTAGGACTTTTAAAACCAGGAAGCCCTGTGCTCCAGGCACACTGCAGCTGTGAAAGGCATCCCAAGGGGAGCGCAAAAGTGACACAACTTGGCTGCCTCCACTGCTATTTCCATGAGACCATCCCGAATCATAGGCTGATTTTCCTTCCTAGGCTTAAGGTTTGAGTTAGGCCTAGGGTTAGTGTTCTTTTAACCAGAAAGCCCTGAGTTCCAAGAACACAGCAGCTGCAAAGGACTACCCAAGAGGAGCGCAGAAGTGCCTCAACATGCCTGCCTGCACAGCTTTTTCCTTGGGGATGTCCCGAAACGAAGGCTGATTTAGAAGCCTCCAGTTTGGGCTAAAGTTGTGGTTTTTTAAACAAGGAAGCCCTGTGCTCCAAGCACACTGCAGCTGTGAAAGGCATCCCAAGGGGAGCGCGAAAGTGCCACAACATTGCTGCTTTCACAGCTTTTTCCTTAGGAAGAACCCTAATACCCGGCTGATTTACCTTCCTAGGGTTACTGTTAGGCCTAGGCCTAGGACTTTTAAAACCAGGAAGCCCTGTGCTCCAAGCACACTGCAGCTGTGAAAGGCATCCCAAGGGGAGCGCAAAACTGCCACAACATGGCTGTCTCCACAGCTTTTCCCTTGGGATAATTCCTAAACCCAGGCTGATTTAAATGACCAGTGTTACAGTTAGGGTTAGGGTTACGCCTAGGTGTAGAGCTTTTTAAACCAGCAAGCTCTGAGCTCCAGGCACACGGCAGCTGCGAAAGGCATCCCAAGGGGAGCACAAAAGTGCCAGAAAATGGCTGCCTCCACACGTTTTCATTGGCACCATTGCTAAGCCTAGGCTGAATCACCTGCCTCCTGTCTCAGCTAGGGACATGGTTTTTTAAACCAGGAAGCCCTGAGCTCCAGGCACTTGGCAGCTGTGAAAGGCATCCCAAGGGGAGTACAAAAGTGCAACAACATGGCAGCTTTCACAGCTTTTTCCTTGGCACCATCCCTATACCTAGGCTGATTTATCTGCCTAGGGTTAGGGTTAGGGCTCAGCCAAGGGCAAGGATTTTTTTAACCAGGAAGCCCTGAGTTCCAGGCTTACTGCATCTGCCAAAGGCATCCCAAAGGGAGCGCAGAAGTGCCACAACATGGCTGCTTTCACAGCTTTTTCCTTAGGAAGAACCCTAATACCCGGCTGATTTACCTTCCTAGGGTTACTGTTAGGCTTAGGCCTAGGACTTTTAAAACCAGGAAGCCCTGTGCTCCAGGCACACTGCAGCTGTTAAAGGCATCCCAAGGGGAGCGCAAAAGTGACACAACTTGGCTGCCTCCACTGCTATTTCCATGAGACCATCCCGAATCATAGGCTGATTTTCCTTCCTAGGCTTAAGGTTTGAGTTAGGCCTAGGGTTAGTGTTCTTTTAACCAGAAAGCCCTGAGTTCCAAGAACACAGCAGCTGCGAAGGACTACCCAAGAAGAGCGCAGAAGTGCCTCAACATGCCTGCCTCCACAGCTTTTTCCTTGGGGACGTCCTGAAACGAAGGCTGATTTAGAAGCCTCCAGTTTGGGCTAAAGTTGTGGTTTTTTACACCAGGAAGCCCTGTGCTCCAAGCACACTGCAGCTGTGAAAGGCATCCCACGGGGAGCGCAAAAGTGCCACAACATGGCTGACTCCACAGCTTTTCCCTTGGGATAATTCCTAAACCCAGGCTGATTTAAATGACCAGTGTTACGGTTAGGGTTAGGGTTACGCCTAGGTGTAGAGCTTTTTAAACCATCAAGCTCTGAGCTCCAGGCACACGGCAGCTGCGAAAGGCATCCCAAGGGGAGCACAAAAGTGCCAGAAAATGGCTGCCTCCACACGTTTTCATTGGCACCGTTGCTAAGCCTAGGCTGAATCACCTGCCTCCAGTCTGAGCTAGGGACATGGTTTCTTAAACCAGGAAGCCCTGAGCTCCAGGCACTTGGCAGCTGTTTAAGGCATCCCAAGGGGAGTACAAAAGTGCAACAACATGGCAGCTTTCACAGCTTTTTCCTTGGCACCATCCCTATACCTAGGCTGATTTATCTGCCTAGGGTTAGGCTTAGGGCTCAGCCAAGGGCAAGGATTTTTTTAACCAGGAAGCCCTGAGTTCCAGGCTTACTGCATCTGCCAAAGGCATCCCAAAGGGAGCGCAGAAGTGCCACAACATGGCTGCTTTTACAGCTTTTTCCTTAGGAAGAACCCTAATACCCGGCTGATTTACCTTCCTAGTGTTACTGTTAGGCTTAGGCCTAGGACTTTTAAAACCAGGAAGCCCTGTGCTCCAGGCACACTGCAGCTGTTAAAGGCATCCCAAGGGGAGCGCAAAAGTGACACAACTTGGCTGCCTCCACTGCTATTTCCATGAGACCATCCCGAATCATAGGCTGATTTTCCTTCCTAGGCTTAAGGTTTGAGTTAGGCCTAGGGTTAGTGTTCTTTTAACCAGAAAGCCCTGAGTTCCAAGAACACAGCAGCTGCGAAGGACTACCCAAGAGGAGCACAGAAGTGCCTCAACATGCCTGCCTGCACAGCTTTTTCCTTGGGGATGTCCCGAAACGAAGGCTGATTTAGAAGCCTCCAGTTTGGGCTAAAGTTGTGGTTTTTTAAACAAGGAAGCCCTGTGCTCCAAGCACACTGCAGCTGTGAAAGGCATCCCAAAGGGAGCGCGAAAGTGCCACAACATTGCTGCTTTCACAGCTTTTTCCTTAGGAAGAACCCTAATACCCGGCTGATTTACCTTCCTAGGGTTACTGTTAGGCCTAGGCCTAGGACTTTTAAAACCAGGAAGCCCTGTGCTCCAAGCACACTGCAGCTGTTAAAGGCATCCCAAGGGGAGCGCAAAAGTGCCACAACATGGCTGTCTCCACAGCTTTTCCCTTGGGATAATTCCTAAACCCAGGCTGATTTAAATGACCAGTGTTACAGTTAGGGTTAGGGTTACGCCTAGGTGTAGAGCTTTTTAAACCAGCAAGCTCTGAGCTCCAGGCACACGGCAGCAGCGAAAGGCATCCCAAGGGGAGCACAAAAGTGCCAGAAAATGGCTGCCTCCACACGTTTTCATTGGCACCATTGCTAAGCCTAGGCTGAATTACCTGCCTCCAGTCTCAGCTAGGGACATGGTTTTTTAAACCAGGAAGCCCTGAGCTCCAGGCACACGGCAGCTGTGAAATGCATCCCAAGGGGAGTACAAAAGTGCAACAACATGGCAGCTTTCACAGCTTTTTCCTTGGCACCATCCCTATACCTAGGCTGATTTATCTGCCTAGGGTTAGGTTTAGGGCTCAGCCTAGGGCTAGGATTTTTTTAACCAGGAAGCCCTGAGTTCCAGGCTTACTGCATCTGCCAAAGGCATCCCAAAGGGAGCGCAGAAGTGCCACAACATGGCTGCTTTCACAGCTTTTTCCTTAGGAAGAACCCTAATACCCGGCTGATTTACCTTCCTAGGGTTACTGTTAGGCCTAGGCCTAGGACTTTTAAAACCAGGAAGCCCTGTGCTCCAAGCACACTGCAGCTGTGAAAGGCATCCCAAGGGGAGCGCAAAACTGCCACAACATGGCTGTCTCCACAGCTTTTCCCTTGGGATAATTCCTAAACCCAGGCTGATTTAAATGACCAGTGTTACAGTTAGGGTTAGGGTTACGCCTAGGTGTAGAGCTTTTTAAACCAGCAAGCTCTGAGCTCCAGGCACAAGGCAGCTGCGAAAGGCATCCCAAGGGGAGCACAAAAGTGCCAGAAAATGGCTGCCTCCACACGTTTTCATTGGCACCATTGCTAAGCCTAGGCTGAATCACCTGCCTCCTGTCTCAGCTAGGGACATGGTTTTTTAAACCAGGAAGCCCTGAGCTCCAGGCACTTGGCAGCTGTGAAAGGCATCCCAAGGGGAGTACAAAAGTGCAACAACATGGCAGCTTTCACAGCTTTTTCCTTGGCACCATCCCTATACCTAGGCTGATTTATCTGCCTAGGGTTAGGCTTAGGGCTCAGCCAAGGGCAAGGATTTTTTTAACCAGGAAGCCCTGAGTTCCAGGCTTACTGCATCTGCCAAAGGCATCCCAAAGGGAGCGCAGAAGGTCCACAACATGGCTGCTTTTACAGCTTTTTCCTTAGGAAGAACCCTAATACCCGGCTGATTTACCTTCCTAGGGTTACTGTTAGGCTTAGGCCTAGGACTTTTAAAACCAGGAAGCCCTGTGCTCCAGGCACACTGCAGCTGTGAAAGGCATCCCAAGGGGAGCGCAAAAGTGACACAACTTGGCTGCCTCCACTGCTATTTCCATGAGACCATCCCGAATCATAGGCTGATTTTCCTTCCTAGGCTTAAGGTTTGAGTTAGGCCTAGGGTTAGTGTTCTTTTAACCAGAAAGCCCTGAGTTCCAAGAACACAGCAGCTGCGAAGGACTACCCAAGAGGAGCGCAGAAGTGCCTCAACATGCCTGCCTCCACAGCTTTTTCCTTGGGGACGTCCTGAAACGAAGGCTGATTTAGAAGCCTCCAGTTTGGGCTAAAGTTGTGGTTTTTTACACCAGGAAGCCCTGTGCTCCAAGCACACTGCAGCTGTGAAAGGCATCCCACGGGGAGCGCAAAAGTGCCACAACATGGCTGACTCCACAGCTTTTCCCTTGGGATAATTCCTAAACCCAGGCTGATTTAAATGACCAGTGTTACGGTTAGGGTTAGGGTTACGCCTAGGTGTAGAGCTTTTTAAACCAGCAAGCTCTGAGCTCCAGGCACACGGCAGCTGCGAAAGGCATCCCAAGGGGAGCACAAAAGTGCCAGAAAATGGCTGCCTCCACACGTTTTCATTGGCACTGTTGCTAAGCCTAGGCTGAATCACCTGCCTCCAGTCTGAGCTAGGGACATGGTTTTTTAAACCAGGAAGCCCTGAGCTCCAGGCACTTGGCAGCTGTGAAAGGCATCCCAAGGGGAGTACAAAAGTGCAACAACATGGCAGCTTTCACAGCTTTTTCCTTGGCACCATCCCTATACCTAGGCTGATTTATCTGCCTAGGGTTAGGCTTAGGGCTCAGCCAAGGGCAAGGATTTTTTTAACCAGGAAGCCCTGAGTTCCAGGCTTACTGCATCTGCCAAAGGCATCCCAAAGGGAGCGCAGAAGGTCCACAACATGGCTGCTTTTACAGCTTTTTCCTTAGGAAGAACCCTAATACCCGGCTGATTTACCTTCCTAGGGTTACTGTTAGGCTTAGGCCTAGGACTTTTAAAACCAGGAAGCCCTGTGCTCCAGGCACACTGCAGCTGTGAAAGGCATCCCAAGGGGAGCGCAAAAGTGACACAACTTGGCTGCCTCCACTGCTATTTCCATGAGACCATCCCGAATCATAGGCTGATTTTCCTTCCTAGGCTTAAGGTTTGAGTTAGGCCTAGGGTTAGTGTTCTTTTAACCAGAAAGCCCTGAGTTCCAAGAACACAGCAGCTGCAAAGGACTACCCAAGAGGAGCGCAGAAGTGCCTCAACATGCCTGCCTGCACAGCTTTTTCCTTGGGGATGTCCCGAAACGAAGGCTGATTTAGAAGCCTCCAGTTTGGGCTAAAGTTGTGGTTTTTTAAACAAGGAAGCCCTGTGCTCCAAGCACACTGCAGCTGTGAAAGGCATCCCAAGGGGAGCGCGAAAGTGCCACAACATTGCTGCTTTCACAGCTTTTTCCTTAGGAAGAACCCTAATACCCGGCTGATTTACCTTCCTAGGGTTACTGTTAGGCCTAGGCCTAGGACTTTTAAAACCAGGAAGCCCTGTGCTCCAAGCACACTGCAGCTGTGAAAGGCATTCCAAGGGGAGCGCAAAACTGCCACAACATGGCTGTCTCCACAGCTTTTCCCTTGGGATAATTCCTAAACCCAGGCTGATTTAAATGACCAGTGTTACAGTTAGGGTTAGGGTTACGCCTAGGTGTAGAGCTTTTTAAACCAGCAAGCTCTGAGCTCCAGGCACACGGCAGCTGCGAAAGGCATCCCAAGGGGAGCACAAAAGTGCCAGAAAATGGCTGCCTCCACACGTTTTCATTGGCACCATTGCTAAGCCTAGGCTGAATCACCTGCCTCCAGTCTCAGCTAGGGACATGGTTTTTTAAACCAGGAAGCCCTGAGCTCCAGGCACACGGCAGCTGTGAAAGGCATCCCAAGGGGAGTACAAAAGTGCAACAACATGGCAGCTTTCACAGCTTTTTCCTTGGCACCATCCCTATACCTAGGCTGATTTATCTGCCTAGGGTTAGGGTTAGGGCTCAGCCAAGGGCAAGGATTTTTTTAACCAGGAAGCCCTGAGTTCCAGGCTTACTGCATCTGCCAAAGGCATCCCAAAGGGAGCGCAGAAGTGCCACAACATGGCTGCTTTCACAGCTTTTTCCTTAGGAAGAACCCTAATACCCGGCTGATTTACCTTCCTAGGGTTACTGTTAGGCTTAGGCCTAGGACTTTTAAAACCAGGAAGCCCTGTGCTCCAGGCACACTGCAGCTGTTAAAGGCATCCCAAGGGGAGCGCAAAAGTGACACAACTTGGCTGCCTCCACTGCTATTTCCATGAGACCATCCCGAATCATAGGCTGATTTTCCTTCCTAGGCTTAAGGTTTGAGTTAGGCCTAGGGTTAGTGTTCTTTTAACCAGAAAGCCCTGAGTTCCAAGAACACAGCAGCTGCGAAGGACTACCCAAGAAGAGCGCAGAAGTGCCTCAACATGCCTGCCTCCACAGCTTTTTCCTTGGGGACGTCCTGAAACGAAGGCTGATTTAGAAGCCTCCAGTTTGGGCTAAAGTTGTGGTTTTTTACACCAGGAAGCCCTGTGCTCCAAGCACACTGCAGCTGTGAAAGGCATCCCAAGGGGAGCGCAAAAGTGCCACAACATGGCTGACTCCACAGCTTTTCCCTTGGGATAATTCCTAAACCCAGGCTGATTTAAATGACCAGTGTTACGGTTAGGGTTAGGGTTACGCCTAGGTGTAGAGCTTTTTAAACCATCAAGCTCTGAGCTCCAGGCACACGGCAGCTGCGAAAGGCATCCCAAGGGGAGCACAAAAGTGCCAGAAAATGGCTGCCTCCACACGTTTTCATTGGCACCGTTGCTAAGCCTAGGCTGAATCACCTGCCTCCAGTCTGAGCTAGGGACATGGTTTCTTAAACCAGGAAGCCCTGAGCTCCAGGCACTTGGCAGCTGTTTAAGGCATCCCAAGGGGAGTACAAAAGTGCAACAACATGGCAGCTTTCACAGCTTTTTCCTTGGCACCATCCCTATACCTAGGCTGATTTATCTGCCTAGGGTTAGGCTTAGGGCTCAGCCAAGGGCAAGGATTTTTTTAACCAGGAAGCCCTGAGTTCCAGGCTTACTGCATCTGCCAAAGGCATCCCAAAGGGAGCGCAGAAGGTCCACAACATGGCTGCTTTTACAGCTTTTTCCTTAGGAAGAACCCTAATACCCGGCTGATTTACCTTCCTAGGGTTACTGTTAGGCTTAGGCCTAGGACTTTTAAAACCAGGAAGCCCTGTGCTCCAGGCACACTGCAGCTGTGAAAGGCATCCCAAGGGGAGCGCAAAAGTGACACAACTTGGCTGCCTCCACTGCTATTTCCATGAGACCATCCCGAATCATAGGCTGATTTTCCTTCCTAGGCTTAAGGTTTGAGTTAGGCCTAGGGTTAGTGTTCTTTTAACCAGAAAGCCCTGAGTTCCAAGAACACAGCAGCTGCGAAGGACTACCCAAGAGGAGCACAGAAGTGCCTCAACATGCCTGCCTGCACAGCTTTTTCCTTGGGGATGTCCCGAAACGAAGGCTGATTTAGAAGCCTCCAGTTTGGGCTAAAGTTGTGGTTTTTTAAACAAGGAAGCCCTGTGCTCCAAGCACACTGCAGCTGTGAAAGGCATCCCAAAGGGAGCGCGAAAGTGCCACAACATTGCTGCTTTCACAGCTTTTTCCTTAGGAAGAACCCTAATACCCGGCTGATTTACCTTCCTAGGGTTACTGTTAGGCCTAGGCCTAGGACTTTTAAAACCAGGAAGCCCTGTTCTCCAAGCACACTGCAGCTGTGAAAGGCATCCCAAGGGGAGCGCAAAACTGCCACAACATGGCTGCCTCCACAGCTTTTCCCTTGGGATAATTCCTAAACCCAGGCTGATTTAAATGACCAGTGTTACAGTTAGGGTTAGGGTTACGCCTAGGTGTAGAGCTTTTTAAACCAGCAAGCTCTGAGCTCCAGGCACAAGGCAGCTGCGAAAGGCATCCCAAGGGGAGCACAAAAGTGCCAGAAAATGGCTGCCTCCACACGTTTTCATTGGCACCATTGCTAAGCCTAGGCTGAATCACCTGCCTCCTGTCTCAGCTAGGGACATGGTTTTTTAAACCAGGAAGCCCTGAGCTCCAGGCACTTGGCAGCTGTGAAAGGCATCCCAAGGGGAGTACAAAAGTGCAACAACATGGCAGCTTTCACAGCTTTTTCCTTGGCACCATCCCTATACCTAGGCTGATTTATCTGCCTAGGGTTAGGGTTAGGGCTCAGCCAAGGGCAAGGATTTTTTTAACCAGGAAGCCCTGAGTTCCAGGCTTACTGCATCTGCCAAAGGCATCCCAAAGGGAGCGCAGAAGTGCCACAACATGGCTGCTTTCACAGCTTTTTCCTTAGGAAGAACCCTAATACCCGGCTGATTTACCTTCCTAGGGTTACTGTTAGGCTTAGGCCTAGGACTTTTAAAACCAGGAAGCCCTGTGCTCCAGGCACACTGCAGCTGTTAAAGGCATCCCAAGGGGAGCGCAAAAGTGACACAACTTGGCTGCCTCCACTGCTATTTCCATGAGACCATCCCGAATCATAGGCTGATTTTCCTTCCTAGGCTTAAGGTTTGAGTTAGGCCTAGGGTTAGTGTTCTTTTAACCAGAAAGCCCTGAGTTCCAAGAACACAGCAGCTGCGAAGGACTACCCAAGAAGAGCGCAGAAGTGCCTCAACATGCCTGCCTCCACAGCTTTTTCCTTGGGGATGTCCCGAAACAAAGGCTGATTTAGAAGCCTCCAGTTTGGGCTAAAGATGTGGGTTTTTACACCAGGAAGCCCTGTGCTCCAAGCTCACTGCAGCTGTGAAAGGCATCCCAAGGGGAGCGCAAAAGTGCCACAACATGGCTGTCTCCACAGCTTTTCCCTTGGGATAATTCCTAAACCCAGGCTGATTTAAATGACCAGTGTTACAGTTAGGGTTAGGGTTACGCCTAGGTGTAGAGCTTTTTAAACCAGCAAGCTCTGAGCTCCAGGCACACGGCAGCTGCGAAAGGCATCCCAAGGGGAGCACAAAAGTGCCAGAAAATGGCTGCCTCCACACGTTTTTATTGGCACCATTGCTAAGCCTAGGCTGAATTACCTGCCTCCAGTCTCAGCTAGGGACATGGTTTTTTAAACCAGGAAGCCCTGAGCTCCAGGCACACGGCAGCTGTGAAAGGCATCCCAAGGGGAGTACAAAAGTGCAACAACATGGCAGCTTTCACAGCTTTTTCCTTGGCACCATCCCTATACCTAGGCTGATTTATCTGCCTAGGGTTAGGGTTAGGGCTCAGCCAAGGGCAAGGATTTTTTTAACCAGGAAGCCCTGAGTTCCAGGCTTACTGCATCTGCCAAAGGCATCCCAAAGGGAGCGCAGAAGTGCCACAACATGGCTGCTTTCACAGCTTTTTCCTTAGGAAGAACCCTAATACCCGGCTGATTTACCTTCCTAGGGTTACTGTTAGGCTTAGGCCTAGGACTTTTAAAACCAGGAAGCCCTGTGCTCCAGGCACACTGCAGCTGTGAAAGGCATCCCAAGGGGAGCGCAAAAGTGACACAACTTGGCTGCCTCCACTGCTATTTCCATGAGACCATCCCGAATCATAGGCTGATTTTCCTTCCTAGGCTTAAGGTTTGAGTTAGGCCTAGGGTTAGTGTTCTTTTAACCAGAAAGCCCTGAGTTCCAAGAACACAGCAGCTGCGAAGGACTACCCAAGAAGAGCACAGAAGTGCCTCAACATGCCTGCCTCCACAGCTTTTTCCTTGGGGACGTCCTGAAACGAAGGCTGATTTAGAAGCCTCCAGTTTGGGCTAAAGTTGTGGTTTTTTACACCAGGAAGCCCTGTGCTCCAAGCACACTGCAGCTGTGAAAGGCATCCCACGGGGAGCGCAAAAGTGCCACAACATGGCTGACTCCACAGCTTTTCCCTTGGGATAATTCCTAAACCCAGGCTGATTTAAATGACCAGTGTTACAGTTAGGGTTAGGGTTACGCCTAGGTGTAGAGCTTTTTAAACCAGCAAGCTCTGAGCTCCAGGCACACGGCAGCTGCGAAAGGCATCCCAAGGGGAGCACAAAAGTGCCAGAAAATGGCTGCCTCCACACGTTTTCATTGGCACCATTGCTAAGCCTAGGCTGAATCACCTGCCTCCAGTCTGAGCTAGGGACATGGTTTTTTAAACCAGGAAGCCCTGAGCTCCAGGCACTTGGCAGCTGTGAAAGGCATCCCAAGGGGAGTACAAAAGTGCAACAACATGGCAGCTTTCACAGCTTTTTCCTTGGCACCATCCCTATACCTAGGCTGATTTATCTGCCTAGGGTTAGGGTTAGGGCTCAGCCTAGGGCTAGGATTTTTTTAACCAGGAAGCCCTGAGTTCCAGGCTTACTGCATCTGCCAAAGGCATCCCAAAGGGAGCGCAGAAGTGCCACAACATGGCTGCTTTCACAGCTTTTTCCTTAGGAAGAACCCTAATACCCGGCTGATTTACCTTCCTAGGGTTACTGTTAGGCTTAGGCCTAGGACTTTTAAAACCAGGAAGCCCTGTGCTCCAGGCACACTGCAGCTGTTAAAGGCATCCCAAGGGGAGCGCAAAAGTGACACAACTTGGCTGCCTCCACTGCTATTTCCATGAGACCATCCCGAATCATAGGCTGATTTTCCTTCCTAGGCTTAAGGTTTGAGTTAGGCCTAGGGTTAGTGTTCTTTTAACCAGAAAGCCCTGAGTTCCAAGAACACAGCAGCTGCGAAGGACTACCCAAGAAGAGCGCAGAAGTGCCTCAACATGCCTGCCTCCACAGCTTTTTCCTTGGGGACGTCCCGAAACGAAGGCTGATTTAGAAGCCTCCAGTTTGGGCTAAAGTTGTGGGTTTTTTCACCAGGAAGCCCTGTGCTCCAAGCTCACTGCAGCTGTGAAAGGCATCCCAAGGGGAGCGCAAAAGTGCCACAACATGGCTGTCTCCACAGCTTTTCCCTTGGGATAATTCCTAAACCCAGGCTGATTTAAATGACCAGTGTTACGGTTAGGGTTAGGGTTAGGCCTAGGTGTAGAGCTTTTTAAACCAGCAAGCTCTGAGCTCCAGGCACACGGCAGCTGCGAAAGGCATCCCAAGGGGAGCGCAAAAGTGCCACAACATGGCTGTCTCCACAGCTTTTCCCTTGGGATAATTCCTAAACCCAGGCTGATTTAAATGACCAGTGTTACGGTTAGGGTTAGGGTTACGCCTAGGTGTAGAGCTTTTTAAACCAGCAAGCTCTGAGCTCCAGGCACACGGCAGCTGCGAAAGGCATCCCAAGGGGAGCGCAAAAGTGACGCAACTTGGCTGCCTCTGCTGCTATTCTCATGAGAGCATCCCGAACCATAGGCTGATTTTCCTTCCTAGGGTTAAGGTTTGAGTTACGCCTAGGGTAAGGGTTCTATTAACCAGAGAGCCCTGAGTTCCAAGAACACAGCAGCTGCGAAGGACTACCCAAGAAGAGTGCAAAAGTACCACAACATGCCTGCCTCCACAGCTTTTTCCTTGGGGACATGCCTAATTCCTGGCTGATTTGCCTTTCTCGTCTTAGGGCTGGGGTTCGGCCTAGGGCTAGGATTTTTAAAATCAGGAAGCCCTGAGTTTCAGGCACACTGGAGCTGTGAAAGGCATCCAAAAGGGAGTGCAAAAGTGCCACAACATGGCTGCTTTCACGGCTTTTTCCTTGGCAAGAAGCCTAACACCAGGCTGATTTCCCTTCCCAGGGTTACTGTTAGGCTTAGGCCTAGGGCTAGGATTTTTAAAACTAGGAAGCCCTTAGCTCCAGGCACACTGCAGCTGTTCAAGGCATCCCAAGGGGAGTACAAAAGTGCAACAACATGGCAGCTTTCACAGCTTTTTCCTTGGCACCATCCCTATACCTAGGCTGATTTATCTGCCTAGGGTTAGGGTTAGGGCTCAGCCAAGGGCAAGGATTTTTTTAACCAGGAAGCCCTGAGTTCCAGGCTTACTGCATCTGCCAAAGGCATCCCAAAGGGAGCGGTGAAGTGCCACAACATGGCTGCTTTCACAGCTTTTTCCTTAGGAAGAACCCTAATACCCGGCTGATTTACCTTCCTAGGGTTACTGTTAGGCTTAGGCCTAGGACTTTTAAAACCAGGAAGCCCTGTGCTCCAGGCACACTGCAGCTGTGAAAGGCATCCCAAGGGGAGCGCAAAAGTGACACAACTTGGCTGCCTCCACTGCTATTTCCATGAGACCATCCCGAATCATAGGCTGATTTTCCTTCCTAGGCTTAAGGTTTGAGTTAGGCCTAGGGTTAGTGTTCTTTTAACCAGAAAGCCCTGAGTTCCAAGAACACAGCAGCTGCGAAGGACTACCCAAGAAGAGCGCAGAAGTGCCTCAACATGCCTGCCTCCACAGCTTTTTCCTTGGGGACGTCCTGAAACGAAGGCTGATTTAGAAGCCTCCAGTTTGGGCTAAAGTTGTGGTTTTTTACACCAGGAAGCCCTGTGCTCCAAGCACACTGCAGCTGTGAAAGGCATCCCACGGGGAGCGCAAAAGTGCCACAACATGGCTGACTCCACAGCTTTTCCCTTGGGATAATTCCTAAACCCAGGCTGATTTAAATGACCAGTGTTACGGTTAGGGTTAGGGTTACGCCTAGGTGTAGAGCTTTTTAAACCATCAAGCTCTGAGCTCCAGGCACACGGCAGCTGCGAAAGGCATCCCAAGGGGAGCACAAAAGTGCCAGAAAATGGCTGCCTCCACACGTTTTCATTGGCACCGTTGCTAAGCCTAGGCTGAATCACCTGCCTCCAGTCTGAGCTAGGGACATGGTTTCTTAAACCAGGAAGCCCTGAGCTCCAGGCACTTGGCAGCTGTTTAAGGCATCCCAAGGGGAGTACAAAAGTGCAACAACATGGCAGCTTTCACAGCTTTTTCCTTGGCACCATCCCTATACCTAGGCTGATTTATCTGCCTAGGGTTAGGCTTAGGGCTCAGCCAAGGGCAAGGATTTTTTTAAGCAGGAAGCCCTGAGTTCCAGGCTTACTGCATCTGCCAAAGGCATCCCAAAGGGAGCGCAGAAGGTCCACAACATGGCTGCTTTTACAGCTTTTTCCTTAGGAAGAACCCTAATACCCGGCTGATTTACCTTCCTAGGGTTACTGTTAGGCTTAGGCCTAGGACTTTTAAAACCAGGAAGCCCTGTGCTCCAGGCACACTGCAGCTGTTAAAGGCATCCCAAGGGGAGCGCAAAAGTGACACAACTTGGCTGCCTCCACTGCTATTTCCATGAGACCATCCCGAATCATAGGCTGATTTTCCTTCCTAGGCTTAAGGTTTGAGTTAGGCCTAGGGTTAGTGTTCTTTTAACCAGAAAGCCCTGAGTTCCAAGAACACAGCAGCTGCGAAGGACTACCCAAGAGGAGCGCAGAAGTGCCTCAACATGCCTGCCTGCACAGCTTTTTCCTTGGGGATGTCCCGAAACGAAGGCTGATTTAGAAGCCTCCAGTTTGGGCTAAAGTTGTGGTTTTTTAAACAAGGAAGCCCTGTGCTCCAAGCACACTGCAGCTGTGAAAGGCATCCCAAGGGGAGCGCGAAAGTGCCACAACATTGCTGCTTTCACAGCTTTTTCCTTAGGAAGAACCCTAATACCCGGCTGATTTACCTTCCTAGGGTTACTGTTAGGCCTAGGCCTAGGACTTTTAAAACCAGGAAGCCCTGTGCTCCAAGCACACTGCAGCTGTGAAAGGCATCCCAAGGGGAGCGCAAAACTGCCACAACATGGCTGTCTCCACAGCTTTTCCCTTGGGATAATTCCTAAACCCAGGCTGATTTAAATGACCAGTGTCACAGTTAGGGTTAGGGTTACGCCTAGGTGTAGAGCTTTTTAAACCAGCAAGCTCTGAGCTCCAGGCACACGGCAGCTGCGAAAGGCATCCCAAGGGGAGCACAAAAGTGCCAGAAAATGGCTGCCTCCACACGTTTTCATTGGCACCATTGCTAAGCCTAGGCTGAATCACCTGCCTCCTGTCTCAGCTAGGGACATGGTTTTTTAAACCAGGAAGCCCTGAGCTCCAGGCACTTGGCAGCTGTGAAAGGCATCCCAAGGGGAGTACAAAAGTGCAACAACATGGCAGCTTTCACAGCTTTTTCCTTGGCACCATCCCTATACCTAGGCTGATTTATCTGCCTAGGGTTAGGGTTAGGGCTCAGCCAAGGGCAAGGATTTTTTTAACCAGGAAGCCCTGAGTTCCAGGCTTACTGCATCTGCCAAAGGCATCCCAAAGGGAGCGCAGAAGTGCCACAACATGGCTGCTTTCACAGCTTTTTCCTTAGGAAGAACCCTAATACCCGGCTGATTTACCTTCCTAGGGTTACTGTTAGGCTTAGGCCTAGGACTTTTAAAACCAGGAAGCCCTGTGCTCCAGGCACACTGCAGCTGTGAAAGGCATCCCAAGGGGAGCGCAAAAGTGACACAACTTGGCTGCCTCCACTGCTATTTCCATGAGACCATCCCGAATCATAGGCTGATTTTCCTTCCTAGGCTTAAGGTTTGAGTTAGGCCTAGGGTTAGTGTTCTTTTAACCAGAAAGCCCTGAGTTCCAAGAACACAGCAGCTGCGAAGGACTACCCAAGAGGAGCGCAGAAGTGCCTCAACATGCCTGCCTCCACAGCTTTTTCCTTGGGGACGTCCTGAAACGAAGGCTCATTTTGAAGCCTCCAGTTTGGGCTAAAGTTGTGGTTTTTTACACCAGGAAGCCCTGTGCTCCAAGCACACTGCAGCTGTGAAAGGCATCCCACGGGGAGCGCAAAAGTGCCACAACATGGCTGACTCCACAGCTTTTCCCTTGGGATAATTCCTAAACCCAGGCTGATTTAAATGACCAGTGTTACGGTTAGGGTTAGGGTTACGCCTAGGTGTAGAGCTTTTTAAACCAGCAAGCTCTGAGCTCCAGGCACACGGCAGCTGCGAAAGGCATCCCAAGGGGAGCACAAAAGTGCCAGAAAATGGCTGCCTCCACACGTTTTCATTGGCACCGTTGCTAAGCCTAGGCTGAATCACCTGCCTCCAGTCTGAGCTAGGGACATGGTTTCTTAAACCAGGAAGCCCTGAGCTCCAGGCACTTGGCAGCTGTTTAAGGCATCCCAAGGGGAGTACAAAAGTGCAACAACATGGCAGCTTTCACAGCTTTTTCCTTGGCACCATCCCTATACCTAGGCTGATTTATCTGCCTAGGGTTAGGCTTAGGGCTCAGCCAAGGGCAAGGATTTTTTTAACCAGGAAGCCCTGAGTTCCAGGCTTACTGCATCTGCCAAAGGCATCCCAAAGGGAGCGCAGAAGGTCCACAACATGGCTGCTTTTACAGCTTTTTCCTTAGGAAGAACCCTAATACCCGGCTGATTTACCTTCCTAGGGTTACTGTTAGGCTTAGGCCTAGGACTTTTAAAACCAGGAAGCCCTGTGCTCCAGGCACACTGCAGCTGTGAAAGGCATCCCAAGGGGAGCGCAAAAGTGACACAACTTGGCTGCCTCCACTGCTATTTCCATGAGACCATCCCGAATCATAGGCTGATTTTCCTTCCTAGGCTTAAGGTTTGAGTTAGGCCTAGGGTTAGTGTTCTTTTAACCAGAAAGCCCTGAGTTCCAAGAACACAGCAGCTGCAAAGGACTACCCAAGAGGAGCGCAGAAGTGCCTCAACATGCCTGCCTGCACAGCTTTTTCCTTGGGGATGTCCCGAAACGAAGGCTGATTTAGAAGCCTCCAGTTTGGGCTAAAGTTGTGGTTTTTTAAACAAGGAAGCCCTGTGCTCCAAGCACACTGCAGCTGTGAAAGGCATCCCAAGGGGAGCGCGAAAGTGCCACAACATTGCTGCTTTCACAGCTTTTTCCTTAGGAAGAACCCTAATACCCGGCTGATTTACCTTCCTAGGGTTACTGTTAGGCCTAGGCCTAGGACTTTTAAAACCAGGAAGCCCTGTGCTCCAAGCACACTGCAGCTGTGAAAGGCATCCCAAGGGGAGCGCAAAACTGCCACAACATGGCTGTCTCCACAGCTTTTCCCTTGGGATAATTCCTAAACCCAGGCTGATTTAAATGACCAGTGTTACAGTTAGGGTTAGGGTTACGCCTAGGTGTAGAGCTTTTTAAACCAGCAAGCTCTGAGCTCCAGGCACACGGCAGCTGCGAAAGGCATCCCAAGGGGAGCACAAAAGTGCCAGAAAATGGCTGCCTCCACACGTTTTCATTGGCACCATTGCTAAGCCTAGGCTGAATCACCTGCCTCCTGTCTCAGCTAGGGACATGGTTTTTTAAACCAGGAAGCCCTGAGCTCCAGGCACTTGGCAGCTGTGAAAGGCATCCCAAGGGGAGTACAAAAGTGCAACAACATGGCAGCTTTCACAGCTTTTTCCTTGGCACCATCCCTATACCTAGGCTGATTTATCTGCCTAGGGTTAGGGTTAGGGCTCAGCCAAGGGCAAGGATTTTTTTAACCAGGAAGCCCTGAGTTCCAGGCTTACTGCATCTGCCAAAGGCATCCCAAAGGGAGCGCAGAAGTGCCACAACATGGCTGCTTTCACAGCTTTTTCCTTAGGAAGAACCCTAATACCCGGCTGATTTACCTTCCTAGGGTTACTGTTAGGCTTAGGCCTAGGACTTTTAAAACCAGGAAGCCCTGTGCTCCAGGCACACTGCAGCTGTGAAAGGCATCCCAAGGGGAGCGCAAAAGTGACACAACTTGGCTGCCTCCACTGCTATTTCCATGAGACCATCCCGAATCATAGGCTGATTTTCCTTCCTAGGCTTAAGGTTTGAGTTAGGCCTAGGGTTAGTGTTCTTTTAACCAGAAAGCCCTGAGTTCCAAGAACACAGCAGCTGCGAAGGACTACCCAAGAAGAGCGCAGAAGTGCCTCAACATGCCTGCCTCCACAGCTTTTTCCTTGGGGACGTCCTGAAACGAAGGCTGATTTAGAAGCCTCCAGTTTGGGCTAAAGTTGTGGTTTTTTACACCAGGAAGCCCTGTGCTCCAAGCACACTGCAGCTGTGAAAGGCATCCCACGGGGAGCGCAAAAGTGCCACAACATGGCTGACTCCACAGCTTTTCCCTTGGGATAATTCCTAAACCCAGGCTGATTTAAATGACCAGTGTTACGGTTAGGGTTAGGGTTACGCCTAGGTGTAGAGCTTTTTAAACCATCAAGCTCTGAGCTCCAGGCACACGGCAGCTGCGAAAGGCATCCCAAGGGGAGCACAAAAGTGCCAGAAAATGGCTGCCTCCACACGTTTTCATTGGCACCGTTGCTAAGCCTAGGCTGAATCACCTGCCTCCAGTCTGAGCTAGGGACATGGTTTCTTAAACCAGGAAGCCCTGAGCTCCAGGCACTTGGCAGCTGTTTAAGGCATCCCAAGGGGAGTACAAAAGTGCAACAACATGGCAGCTTTCACAGCTTTTTCCTTGGCACCATCCCTATACCTAGGCTGATTTATCTGCCTAGGGTTAGGCTTAGGGCTCAGCCAAGGGCAAGGATTTTTTTAACCAGGAAGCCCTGAGTTCCAGGCTTACTGCATCTGCCAAAGGCATCCCAAAGGGAGCGCAGAAGTGCCACAACATGGCTGCTTTTACAGCTTTTTCCTTAGGAAGAACCCTAATACCCGGCTGATTTACCTTCCTAGGGTTACTGTTAGGCTTAGGCCTAGGACTTTTAAAACCAGGAAGCCCTGTGCTCCAGGCACACTGCAGCTGTTAAAGGCATCCCAAGGGGAGCGCAAAAGTGACACAACTTGGCTGCCTCCACTGCTATTTCCATGAGACCATCCCGAATCATAGGCTGATTTTCCTTCCTAGGCTTAAGGTTTGAGTTAGGCCTAGGGTTAGTGTTCTTTTAACCAGAAAGCCCTGAGTTCCAAGAACACAGCAGCTGCGAAGGACTACCCAAGAGGAGCACAGAAGTGCCTCAACATGCCTGCCTGCACAGCTTTTTCCTTGGGGATGTCCCGAAACGAAGGCTGATTTAGAAGCCTCCAGTTTGGGCTAAAGTTGTGGTTTTTTAAACAAGGAAGCCCTGTGCTCCAAGCACACTGCAGCTGTGAAAGGCATCCCAAAGGGAGCGCGAAAGTGCCACAACATTGCTGCTTTCACAGCTTTTTCCTTAGGAAGAACCCTAATACCCGGCTGATTTACCTTCCTAGGGTTACTGTTAGGCCTAGGCCTAGGACTTTTAAAACCAGGAAGCCCTGTGCTCCAAGCACACTGCAGCTGTGAAAGGCATCCCAAGGGGAGCGCAAAAGTGCCACAACATGGCTGTCTCCACAGCTTTTCCCTTGGGATAATTCCTAAACCCAGGCTGATTTAAATGACCAGTGTTACAGTTAGGGTTAGGGTTACGCCTAGGTGTAGAGCTTTTTAAACCAGCAAGCTCTGAGCTCCAGGCACACGGCAGCAGCGAAAGGCATCCCAAGGGGAGCACAAAAGTGCCAGAAAATGGCTGCCTCCACACGTTTTCATTGGCACCATTGCTAAGCCTAGGCTGAATTACCTGCCTCCAGTCTCAGCGAGGGACATGGTTTTTTAAACCAGGAAGCCCTGAGCTCCAGGCACACGGCAGCTGTGAAATGCATCCCAAGGGGAGTACAAAAGTGCAACAACATGGCAGCTTTCACAGCTTTTTCCTTGGCACCATCCCTATACCTAGGCTGATTTATCTGCCTAGGGTTAGGTTTAGGGCTCAGCCTAGGGCTAGGATTTTTTTAACCAGGAAGCCCTGAGTTCCAGGCTTACTGCATCTGCCAAAGGCATCCCAAAGGGAGCGCAGAAGTGCCACAACATGGCTGCTTTCACAGCTTTTTCCTTAGGAAGAACCCTAATACCCGGCTGATTTACCTTCCTAGGGTTACTGTTAGGCCTAGGCCTAGGACTTTTAAAACCAGGAAGCCCTGTGCTCCAAGCACACTGCAGCTGTGAAAGGCATCCCAAGGGGAGCGCAAAACTGCCACAACATGGCTGTCTCCACAGCTTTTCCCTTGGGATAATTCCTAAACCCAGGCTGATTTAAATGACCAGTGTTACAGTTAGGGTTAGGGTTACGCCTAGGTGTAGAGCTTTTTAAACCAGCAAGCTCTGAGCTCCAGGCACAAGGCAGCTGCGAAAGGCATCCCAAGGGGAGCACAAAAGTGCCAGAAAATGGCTGCCTCCACACGTTTTCATTGGCACCATTGCTAAGCCTAGGCTGAATCACCTGCCTCCTGTCTCAGCTAGGGACATGGTTTTTTAAACCAGGAAGCCCTGAGCTCCAGGCACTTGGCAGCTGTGAAAGGCATCCCAAGGGGAGTACAAAAGTGCAACAACATGGCAGCTTTCACAGCTTTTTCCTTGGCACCATCCCTATACCTAGGCTGATTTATCTGCCTAGGGTTAGGCTTAGGGCTCAGCCAAGGGCAAGGATTTTTTTAACCAGGAAGCCCTGAGTTCCAGGCTTACTGCATCTGCCAAAGGCATCCCAAAGGGAGCGCAGAAGGTCCACAACATGGCTGCTTTTACAGCTTTTTCCTTAGGAAGAACCCTAATACCCGGCTGATTTACCTTCCTAGGGTTACTGTTAGGCTTAGGCCTAGGACTTTTAAAACCAGGAAGCCCTGTGCTCCAGGCACACTGCAGCTGTGAAAGGCATCCCAAGGGGAGCGCAAAAGTGACACAACTTGGCTGCCTCCACTGCTATTTCCATGAGACCATCCCGAATCATAGGCTGATTTTCCTTCCTAGGCTTAAGGTTTGAGTTAGGCCTAGGGTTAGTGTTCTTTTAACCAGAAAGCCCTGAGTTCCAAGAACACAGCAGCTGCGAAGGACTACCCAAGAGGAGCGCAGAAGTGCCTCAACATGCCTGCCTCCACAGCTTTTTCCTTGGGGACGTCCTGAAACGAAGGCTGATTTAGAAGCCTCCAGTTTGGGCTAAAGTTGTGGTTTTTTACACCAGGAAGCCCTGTGCTCCAAGCACACTGCAGCTGTGAAAGGCATCCCACGGGGAGCGCAAAAGTGCCACAACATGGCTGACTCCACAGCTTTTCCCTTGGGATAATTCCTAAACCCAGGCTGATTTAAATGACCAGTGTTACGGTTAGGGTTAGGGTTACGCCTAGGTGTAGAGCTTTTTAAACCAGCAAGCTCTGAGCTCCAGGCACACGGCAGCTGCGAAAGGCATCCCAAGGGGAGCACAAAAGTGCCAGAAAATGGCTGCCTCCACACGTTTTCATTGGCACCGTTGCTAAGCCTAGGCTGAATCACCTGCCTCCAGTCTGAGCTAGGGACATGGTTTCTTAAACCAGGAAGCCCTGAGCTCCAGGCACTTGGCAGCTGTTTAAGGCATCCCAAGGGGAGTACAAAAGTGCAACAACATGGCAGCTTTCACAGCTTTTTCCTTGGCACCATCCCTATACCTAGGCTGATTTATCTGCCTAGGGTTAGGCTTAGGGCTCAGCCAAGGGCAAGGATTTTTTTAACCAGGAAGCCCTGAGTTCCAGGCTTACTGCATCTGCCAAAGGCATCCCAAAGGGAGCGCAGAAGGTCCACAACATGGCTGCTTTTACAGCTTTTTCCTTAGGAAGAACCCTAATACCCGGCTGATTTACCTTCCTAGGGTTACTGTTAGGCTTAGGCCTAGGACTTTTAAAACCAGGAAGCCCTGTGCTCCAGGCACACTGCAGCTGTGAAAGGCATCCCAAGGGGAGCGCAAAAGTGACACAACTTGGCTGCCTCCACTGCTATTTCCATGAGACCATCCCGAATCATAGGCTGATTTTCCTTCCTAGGCTTAAGGTTTGAGTTAGGCCTAGGGTTAGTGTTCTTTTAACCAGAAAGCCCTGAGTTCCAAGAACACAGCAGCTGCAAAGGACTACCCAAGAGGAGCGCAGAAGTGCCTCAACATGCCTGCCTGCACAGCTTTTTCCTTGGGGATGTCCCGAAACGAAGGCTGATTTAGAAGCCTCCAGTTTGGGCTAAAGTTGTGGTTTTTTAAACAAGGAAGCCCTGTGCTCCAAGCACACTGCAGCTGTGAAAGGCATCCCAAGGGGAGCGCGAAAGTGCCACAACATTGCTGCTTTCACAGCTTTTTCCTTAGGAAGAACCCTAATACCCGGCTGATTTACCTTCCTAGGGTTACTGTTAGGCCTAGGCCTAGGACTTTTAAAACCAGGAAGCCCTGTGCTCCAAGCACACTGCAGCTGTGAAAGGCATCCCAAGGGGAGCGCAAAACTGCCACAACATGGCTGTCTCCACAGCTTTTCCCTTGGGATAATTCCTAAACCCAGGCTGATTTAAATGACCAGTGTTACAGTTAGGGTTAGGGTTACGCCTAGGTGTAGAGCTTTTTAAACCAGCAAGCTCTGAGCTCCAGGCACACGGCAGCTGCGAAAGGCATCCCAAGGGGAGCACAAAAGTGCCAGAAAATGGCTGCCTCCACACGTTTTCATTGGCACCATTGCTAAGCCTAGGCTGAATCACCTGCCTCCTGTCTCAGCTAGGGACATGGTTTTTTAAACCAGGAAGCCCTGAGCTCCAGGCACTTGGCAGCTGTGAAAGGCATCCCAAGGGGAGTACAAAAGTGCAACAACATGGCAGCTTTCACAGCTTTTTCCTTGGCACCATCCCTATACCTAGGCTGATTTATCTGCCTAGGGTTAGGGTTAGGGCTCAGCCAAGGGCAAGGATTTTTTTAACCAGGAAGCCCTGAGTTCCAGGCTTACTGCATCTGCCAAAGGCATCCCAAAGGGAGCGCAGAAGTGCCACAACATGGCTGCTTTCACAGCTTTTTCCTTAGGAAGAACCCTAATACCCGGCTGATTTACCTTCCTAGGGTTACTGTTAGGCTTAGGCCTAGGACTTTTAAAACCAGGAAGCCCTGTGCTCCAGGCACACTGCAGCTGTTAAAGGCATCCCAAGGGGAGCGCAAAAGTGACACAACTTGGCTGCCTCCACTGCTATTTCCATGAGACCATCCCGAATCATAGGCTGATTTTCCTTCCTAGGCTTAAGGTTTGAGTTAGGCCTAGGGTTAGTGTTCTTTTAACCAGAAAGCCCTGAGTTCCAAGAACACAGCAGCTGCGAAGGACTACCCAAGAAGAGCGCAGAAGTGCCTCAACATGCCTGCCTCCACAGCTTTTTCCTTGGGGACGTCCTGAAACGAAGGCTGATTTAGAAGCCTCCAGTTTGGGCTAAAGTTGTGGTTTTTTACACCAGGAAGCCCTGTGCTCCAAGCACACTGCAGCTGTGAAAGGCATCCCACGGGGAGCGCAAAAGTGCCACAACATGGCTGACTCCACAGCTTTTCCCTTGGGATAATTCCTAAACCCAGGCTGATTTAAATGACCAGTGTTACGGTTAGGGTTAGGGTTACGCCTAGGTGTAGAGCTTTTTAAACCATCAAGCTCTGAGCTCCAGGCACACGGCAGCTGCGAAAGGCATCCCAAGGGGAGCACAAAAGTGCCAGAAAATGGCTGCCTCCACACGTTTTCATTGGCACCGTTGCTAAGCCTAGGCTGAATCACCTGCCTCCAGTCTGAGCTAGGGACATGGTTTCTTAAACCAGGAAGCCCTGAGCTCCAGGCACTTGGCAGCTGTTTAAGGCATCCCAAGGGGAGTACAAAAGTGCAACAACATGGCAGCTTTCACAGCTTTTTCCTTGGCACCATCCCTATACCTAGGCTGATTTATCTGCCTAGGGTTAGGCTTAGGGCTCAGCCAAGGGCAAGGATTTTTTTAAGCAGGAAGCCCTGAGTTCCAGGCTTACTGCATCTGCCAAAGGCATCCCAAAGGGAGCGCAGAAGGTCCACAACATGGCTGCTTTTACAGCTTTTTCCTTAGGAAGAACCCTAATACCCGGCTGATTTACCTTCCTAGGGTTACTGTTAGGCTTAGGCCTAGGACTTTTAAAACCAGGAAGCCCTGTGCTCCAGGCACACTGCAGCTGTTAAAGGCATCCCAAGGGGAGCGCAAAAGTGACACAACTTGGCTGCCTCCACTGCTATTTCCATGAGACCATCCCGAATCATAGGCTGATTTTCCTTCCTAGGCTTAAGGTTTGAGTTAGGCCTAGGGTTAGTGTTCTTTTAACCAGAAAGCCCTGAGTTCCAAGAACACAGCAGCTGCGAAGGACTACCCAAGAGGAGCACAGAAGTGCCTCAACATGCCTGCCTGCACAGCTTTTTCCTTGGGGATGTCCCGAAACGAAGGCTGATTTAGAAGCCTCCAGTTTGGGCTAAAGTTGTGGTTTTTTAAACAAGGAAGCCCTGTGCTCCAAGCACACTGCAGCTGTGAAAGGCATCCCAAAGGGAGCGCGAAAGTGCCACAACATTGCTGCTTTCACAGCTTTTTCCTTAGGAAGAACCCTAATACCCGGCTGATTTACCTTCCTAGGGTTACTGTTAGGCCTAGGCCTAGGACTTTTAAAACCAGGAAGCCCTGTGCTCCAAGCACACTGCAGCTGTGAAAGGCATCCCAAGGGGAGCGCAAAACTGCCACAACATGGCTGTCTCCACAGCTTTTCCCTTGGGATAATTCCTAAACCCAGGCTGATTTAAATGACCAGTGTTACAGTTAGGGTTAGGGTTACGCCTAGGTGTAGAGCTTTTTAAACCAGCAAGCTCTGAGCTCCAGGCACAAGGCAGCTGCGAAAGGCATCCCAAGGGGAGCACAAAAGTGCCAGAAAATGGCTGCCTCCACACGTTTTCATTGGCACCATTGCTAAGCCTAGGCTGAATCACCTGCCTCCTGTCTCAGCTAGGGACATGGTTTTTTAAACCAGGAAGCCCTGAGCTCCAGGCACTTGGCAGCTGTGAAAGGCATCCCAAGGGGAGTACAAAAGTGCAACAACATGGCAGCTTTCACAGCTTTTTCCTTGGCACCATCCCTATACCTAGGCTGATTTATCTGCCTAGGGTTAGGGTTAGGGCTCAGCCAAGGGCAAGGATTTTTTTAACCAGGAAGCCCTGAGTTCCAGGCTTACTGCATCTGCCAAAGGCATCCCAAAGGGAGCGCAGAAGTGCCACAACATGGCTGCTTTCACAGCTTTTTCCTTAGGAAGAACCCTAATACCCGGCTGATTTACCTTCCTAGGGTTACTGTTAGGCTTAGGCCTAGGACTTTTAAAACCAGGAAGCCCTGTGCTCCAGGCACACTGCAGCTGTTAAAGGCATCCCAAGGGGAGCGCAAAAGTGACACAACTTGGCTGCCTCCACTGCTATTTCCATGAGACCATCCCGAATCATAGGCTGATTTTCCTTCCTAGGCTTAAGGTTTGAGTTAGGCCTAGGGTTAGTGTTCTTTTAACCAGAAAGCCCTGAGTTCCAAGAACACAGCAGCTGCGAAGGACTACCCAAGAAGAGCGCAGAAGTGCCTCAACATGCCTGCCTCCACAGCTTTTTCCTTGGGGATGTCCCGAAACAAAGGCTGATTTAGAAGCCTCCAGTTTGGGTTAAAGTTGTGGGTTTTTACACCAGGAAGCCCTGTGCTCCAAGCTCACTGCAGCTGTGAAAGGCATCCCAAGGGGAGCGCAAAAGTGCCACAACATGGCTGTCTCCACAGCTTTTCCCTTGGGATAATTCCTAAACCCAGGCTGATTTAAATGACCAGTGTTACAGTTAGGGTTAGGGTTACGCCTAGGTGTAGAGCTTTTTAAACCAGCAAGCTCTGAGCTCCAGGCACACGGCAGCTGCGAAAGGCATCCCAAGGGGAGCACAAAAGTGCCAGAAAATGGCTGCCTCCACACGTTTTTATTGGCACCATTGCTAAGCCTAGGCTGAATTACCTGCCTCCAGTCTCAGCTAGGGACATGGTTTTTTAAACCAGGAAGCCCTGAGCTCCAGGCACTTGGCAGCTGTGAAAGGCATCCCAAGGGGAGTACAAAAGTGCAACAACATGGCAGCTTTCACAGCTTTTTCCTTGGCACCATCCCTATACCTAGGCTGATTTATCTGCCTAGGGTTAGGGTTAGGGCTCAGCCAAGGGCAAGGATTTTTTTAACCAGGAAGCCCTGAGTTCCAGGCTTACTGCATCTGCCAAAGGCATCCCAAAGGGAGCGCAGAAGTGCCACAACATGGCTGCTTTCACAGCTTTTTCCTTAGGAAGAACCCTAATACCCGGCTGATTTACCTTCCTAGGGTTACTGTTAGGCTTAGGCCTAGGACTTTTAAAACCAGGAAGCCCTGTGCTCCAGGCACACTGCAGCTGTGAAAGGCATCCCAAGGGGAGCGCAAAAGTGACACAACTTGGCTGCCTCCACTGCTATTTCCATGAGACCATCCCGAATCATAGGCTGATTTTCCTTCCTAGGCTTAAGGTTTGAGTTAGGCCTAGGGTTAGTGTTCTTTTAACCAGAAAGCCCTGAGTTCCAAGAACACAGCACCTGCGAAGGACTACCCAAGAAGAGCACAGAAGTGCCTCAACATGCCTGCCTCCACAGCTTTTTCCTTGGGGACGTCCTGAAACGAAGGCTGATTTAGAAGCCTCCAGTTTGGGCTAAAGTTGTGGTTTTTTACACCAGGAAGCCCTGTGCTCCAAGCACACTGCAGCTGTGAAAGGCATCCCACGGGGAGCGCAAAAGTGCCACAACATGGCTGACTCCACAGCTTTTCCCTTGGGATAATTCCTAAACCCAGGCTGATTTAAATGACCAGTGTTACAGTTAGGGTTAGGGTTACGCCTAGGTGTAGAGCTTTTTAAACCAGCAAGCTCTGAGCTCCAGGCACACGGCAGCTGCGAAAGGCATCCCAAGGGGAGCACAAAAGTGCCAGAAAATGGCTGCCTCCACACGTTTTCATTGGCACCATTGCTAAGCCTAGGCTGAATCACCTGCCTCCAGTCTGAGCTAGGGACATGGTTTTTTAAACCAGGAAGCCCTGAGCTCCAGGCACTTGGCAGCTGTGAAAGGCATCCCAAGGGGAGTACAAAAGTGCAACAACATGGCAGCTTTCACAGCTTTTTCCTTGGCACCATCCCTATACCTAGGCTGATTTATCTGCCTAGGGTTAGGGTTAGGGCTCAGCCTAGGGCTAGGATTTTTTTAACCAGGAAGCCCTGAGTTCCAGGCTTACTGCATCTGCCAAAGGCATCCCAAAGGGAGCGCAGAAGTGCCACAACATGGCTGCTTTCACAGCTTTTTCCTTAGGAAGAACCCTAATACCCGGCTGATTTACCTTCCTAGGGTTACTGTTAGGCTTAGGCCTAGGACTTTTAAAACCAGGAAGCCCTGTGCTCCAGGCACACTGCAGCTGTTAAAGGCATCCCAAGGGGAGCGCAAAAGTGACACAACTTGGCTGCCTCCACTGCTATTTCCATGAGACCATCCCGAATCATAGGCTGATTTTCCTTCCTAGGCTTAAGGTTTGAGTTAGGCCTAGGGTTAGTGTTCTTTTAACCAGAAAGCCCTGAGTTCCAAGAACACAGCACCTGCGAAGGACTACCCAAGAAGAGCGCAGAAGTGCCTCAACATGCCTGCCTGCACAGCTTTTTCCTTGGGGACGTCCCGAAACGAAGGCTGATTTAGAAGCCTCCAGTTTGGGCTAAAGTTGTGGGTTTTTTCACCAGGAAGCCCTGTGCTCCAAGCTCACTGCAGCTGTGAAAGGCATCCCAAGGGGAGCGCAAAAGTGCCACAACATGGCTGTCTCCACAGCTTTTCCCTTGGGATAATTCCTAAACCCAGGCTGATTTAAATGACCAGTGTTACGGTTAGGGTTAGGGTTAGGCCTAGGTGTAGAGCTTTTTAAACCAGCAAGCTCTGAGCTCCAGGCACACGGCAGCTGCGAAAGGCATCCCAAGGGGAGCGCAAAAGTGCCACAACATGGCTGTCTCCACAGCTTTTCCCTTGGGATAATTCCTAAACCCAGGCTGATTTAAATGACCAGTGTTACGGTTAGGGTTAGGGTTACGCCTAGGTGTAGAGCTTTTTAAACCAGCAAGCTCTGAGCTCCAGGCACACGGCAGCTGCGAAAGGCATCCCAAGGGGAGCGCAAAAGTGACGCAACTTGGCTGCCTCTGCTGCTATTCTCATGAGAGCATCCCGAACCATAGGCTGATTTTCCTTCCTAGGGTTAAGGTTTGAGTTACGCCTAGGGTAAGGGTTCTATTAACCAGAGAGCCCTGAGTTCCAAGAACACAGCAGCTGCGAAGGACTACCCAAGAAGAGTGCAAAAGTACCACAACATGCCTGCCTCCACAGCTTTTTCCTTGGGGACATGCCTAATTCCTGGCTGATTTGCCTTTCTCGTCTTAGGGCTGGGGTTCGGCCTAGGGCTAGGATTTTTAAAATCAGGAAGCCCTGAGTTTCAGGCACACTGGAGCTGTGAAAGGCATCCAAAAGGGAGTGCAAAAGTGCCACAACATGGCTGCTTTCACGGCTTTTTCCTTGGCAAGAAGCCTAACACCAGGCTGATTTCCCTTCCCAGGGTTACTGTTAGGCTTAGGCCTAGGGCTAGGATTTTTAAAACTAGGAAGCCCTTAGCTCCAGGCACACTGCAGCTGTTCAAGGCATCCCAAGGGGAGTACAAAAGTGCAACAACATGGCAGCTTTCACAGCTTTTTCCTTGGCACCATCCCTATACCTAGGCTGATTTATCTGCCTAGGGTTAGGGTTAGGGCTCAGCCAAGGGCAAGGATTTTTTTAACCAGGAAGCCCTGAGTTCCAGGCTTACTGCATCTGCCAAAGGCATCCCAAAGGGAGCGGTGAAGTGCCACAACATGGCTGCTTTCACAGCTTTTTCCTTAGGAAGAACCCTAATACCCGGCTGATTTACCTTCCTAGGGTTACTGTTAGGCTTAGGCCTAGGACTTTTAAAACCAGGAAGCCCTGTGCTCCAGGCACACTGCAGCTGTGAAAGGCATCCCAAGGGGAGCGCAAAAGTGACACAACTTGGCTGCCTCCACTGCTATTTCCATGAGACCATCCCGAATCATAGGCTGATTTTCCTTCCTAGGCTTAAGGTTTGAGTTAGGCCTAGGGTTAGTGTTCTTTTAACCAGAAAGCCCTGAGTTCCAAGAACACAGCAGCTGCGAAGGACTACCCAAGAAGAGCGCAGAAGTGCCTCAACATGCCTGCCTCCACAGCTTTTTCCTTGGGGACGTCCTGAAACGAAGGCTGATTTAGAAGCCTCCAGTTTGGGCTAAAGTTGTGGTTTTTTACACCAGGAAGCCCTGTGCTCCAAGCACACTGCAGCTGTGAAAGGCATCCCACGGGGAGCGCAAAAGTGCCACAACATGGCTGACTCCACAGCTTTTCCCTTGGGATAATTCCTAAACCCAGGCTGATTTAAATGACCAGTGTTACGGTTAGGGTTAGGGTTACGCCTAGGTGTAGAGCTTTTTAAACCATCAAGCTCTGAGCTCCAGGCACACGGCAGCTGCGAAAGGCATCCCAAGGGGAGCACAAAAGTGCCAGAAAATGGCTGCCTCCACACGTTTTCATTGGCACCGTTGCTAAGCCTAGGCTGAATCACCTGCCTCCAGTCTGAGCTAGGGACATGGTTTCTTAAACCAGGAAGCCCTGAGCTCCAGGCACTTGGCAGCTGTTTAAGGCATCCCAAGGGGAGTACAAAAGTGCAACAACATGGCAGCTTTCACAGCTTTTTCCTTGGCACCATCCCTATACCTAGGCTGATTTATCTGCCTAGGGTTAGGCTTAGGGCTCAGCCAAGGGCAAGGATTTTTTTAAGCAGGAAGCCCTGAGTTCCAGGCTTACTGCATCTGCCAAAGGCATCCCAAAGGGAGCGCAGAAGGTCCACAACATGGCTGCTTTTACAGCTTTTTCCTTAGGAAGAACCCTAATACCCGGCTGATTTACCTTCCTAGGGTTACTGTTAGGCTTAGGCCTAGGACTTTTAAAACCAGGAAGCCCTGTGCTCCAGGCACACTGCAGCTGTTAAAGGCATCCCAAGGGGAGCGCAAAAGTGACACAACTTGGCTGCCTCCACTGCTATTTCCATGAGACCATCCCGAATCATAGGCTGATTTTCCTTCCTAGGCTTAAGGTTTGAGTTAGGCCTAGGGTTAGTGTTCTTTTAACCAGAAAGCCCTGAGTTCCAAGAACACAGCAGCTGCGAAGGACTACCCAAGAGGAGCGCAGAAGTGCCTCAACATGCCTGCCTGCACAGCTTTTTCCTTGGGGATGTCCCGAAACGAAGGCTGATTTAGAAGCCTCCAGTTTGGGCTAAAGTTGTGGTTTTTTAAACAAGGAAGCCCTGTGCTCCAAGCACACTGCAGCTGTGAAAGGCATCCCAAGGGGAGCGCGAAAGTGCCACAACATTGCTGCTTTCACAGCTTTTTCCTTAGGAAGAACCCTAATACCCGGCTGATTTACCTTCCTAGGGTTACTGTTAGGCCTAGGCCTAGGACTTTTAAAACCAGGAAGCCCTGTGCTCCAAGCACACTGCAGCTGTGAAAGGCATCCCAAGGGGAGCGCAAAACTGCCACAACATGGCTGTCTCCACAGCTTTTCCCTTGGGATAATTCCTAAACCCAGGCTGATTTAAATGACCAGTGTCACAGTTAGGGTTAGGGTTACGCCTAGGTGTAGAGCTTTTTAAACCAGCAAGCTCTGAGCTCCAGGCACACGGCAGCTGCGAAAGGCATCCCAAGGGGAGCACAAAAGTGCCAGAAAATGGCTGCCTCCACACGTTTTCATTGGCACCATTGCTAAGCCTAGGCTGAATCACCTGCCTCCTGTCTCAGCTAGGGACATGGTTTTTTAAACCAGGAAGCCCTGAGCTCCAGGCACTTGGCAGCTGTGAAAGGCATCCCAAGGGGAGTACAAAAGTGCAACAACATGGCAGCTTTCACAGCTTTTTCCTTGGCACCATCCCTATACCTAGGCTGATTTATCTGCCTAGGGTTAGGGTTAGGGCTCAGCCAAGGGCAAGGATTTTTTTAACCAGGAAGCCCTGAGTTCCAGGCTTACTGCATCTGCCAAAGGCATCCCAAAGGGAGCGCAGAAGGTCCACAACATGGCTGCTTTCACAGCTTTTTCCTTAGGAAGAACCCTAATACCCGGCTGATTTACCTTCCTAGGGTTACTGTTAGGCTTAGGCCTAGGACTTTTAAAACCAGGAAGCTCTGTGCTCCAGGCACACTGCAGCTGTTAAAGGCATCCCAAGGGGAGCGCAAAAGTGACACAACTTGGCTGCCTCCACTGCTATTTCCATGAGACCATCCCGAATCATAGGCTGATTTTCCTTCCTAGGCTTAAGGTTTGAGTTAGGCCTAGGGTTAGTGTTCTTTTAACCAGAAAGCCCTGAGTTCCAAGAACACAGCACCTGCGAAGGACTACCCAAGAAGAGCGCAGAAGTGCCTCAACATGCCTGCCTCCACAGCTTTTTCCTTGGGGATGTCCCGAAACAAAGGCTGATTTAGAAGCCTCCAGTTTGGGCTAAAGTTGTGGGTTTTTTCACCAGGAAGCCCTGTGCTCCAAGCTCACTGCAGCTGTGAAAGGCATCCCAAGGGGAGCGCAAAAGTGCCACAACATGGCTGTCTCCACAGCTTTTCCCTTGGGATAATTCCTAAACCCAGGCTGATTTAAATGACCAGTGTTACGGTTAGGGTTAGGGTTACGCCTAGGTGTAGAGCTTTTTAAACCAGCAAGCTCTGAGCTCCAGGCACACGGCAGCTGCGAAAGGCATCCCAAGGGGAGCACAAAAGTGCCAGAAAATGGCTGCCTCCACACGTTTTCATTGGCACCATTGCTAAGCCTAGGCTGAATCACCTGCCTCCAGTCTCAGCTAGGGACATTGTTTTTTAAACCAGGAAGCCCTGAGCTCCAGGCACACGGCAGCTGTGAAATGCATCCCAAGGGGAGTACAAAAGTGCAACAACATGGCAGCTTTCACAGCTTTTTCCTTGGCACCATCCCTATACCTAGGCTGATTTATCTGCCTAGGGTTAGGGTTAGGGCTCAGCCTAGGGCTAGGATTTTTTTAACCAGGAAGCCCTGAGTTCCAAGAACACAGCAGCTGCGAAGGACTACCCAAGAAGAGTGCAAAAGTACCACAACATGCCTGCCTCCACAGCTTTTTCCTTGGGGACATGCCTAATTCCTGGCTGATTTGCCTTTCTCGTCTTAGGGCTGGGGTTCGGCCTAGGGCTAGGATTTTTAAAATCAGGAAGCCCTGAGTTTCAGGCACACTGGAGCTGTGAAAGGCATCCAAAAGGGAGTGCAAAAGTGCCACAACATGGCTGCTTTCACGGCTTTTTCCTTGGCAAGAAGCCTAACACCAGGCTGATTTCCCTTCCCAGGGTTACTGTTAGGCTTAGGCCTAGGGCTAGGATTTTTAAAACTAGGAAGCCCTTAGCTCCAGGCACACTGCAGCTGTTCAAGGCATCCCAAGGGGAGTACAAAAGTGCAACAACATGGCAGCTTTCACAGCTTTTTCCTTGGCACCATCCCTATACCTAGGCTGATTTATCTGCCTAGGGTTAGGGTTAGGGCTCAGCCAAGGGCAAGGATTTTTTTAACCAGGAAGCCCTGAGTTCCAGGCTTACTGCATCTGCCAAAGGCATCCCAAAGGGAGCGGTGAAGTGCCACAACATGGCTGCTTTCACAGCTTTTTCCTTAGGAAGAACCCTAATACCCGGCTGATTTACCTTCCTAGGGTTACTGTTAGGCTTAGGCCTAGGACTTTTAAAACCAGGAAGCCCTGTGCTCCAGGCACACTGCAGCTGTGAAAGGCATCCCAAGGGGAGCGCAAAAGTGACACAACTTGGCTGCCTCCACTGCTATTTCCATGAGACCATCCCGAATCATAGGCTGATTTTCCTTCCTAGGCTTAAGGTTTGAGTTAGGCCTAGGGTTAGTGTTCTTTTAACCAGAAAGCCCTGAGTTCCAAGAACACAGCAGCTGCGAAGGACTACCCAAGAAGAGCGCAGAAGTGCCTCAACATGCCTGCCTCCACAGCTTTTTCCTTGGGGACGTCCTGAAACGAAGGCTGATTTAGAAGCCTCCAGTTTGGGCTAAAGTTGTGGTTTTTTACACCAGGAAGCCCTGTGCTCCAAGCACACTGCAGCTGTGAAAGGCATCCCACGGGGAGCGCAAAAGTGCCACAACATGGCTGACTCCACAGCTTTTCCCTTGGGATAATTCCTAAACCCAGGCTGATTTAAATGACCAGTGTTACGGTTAGGGTTAGGGTTACGCCTAGGTGTAGAGCTTTTTAAACCAGCAAGCTCTGAGCTCCAGGCACACGGCAGCTGCGAAAGGCATCCCAAGGGGAGCACAAAAGTGCCAGAAAATGGCTGCCTCCACACGTTTTCATTGGCACCGTTGCTAAGCCTAGGCTGAATCACCTGCCTCCAGTCTGAGCTAGGGACATGGTTTCTTAAACCAGGAAGCCCTGAGCTCCAGGCACTTGGCAGCTGTTTAAGGCATCCCAAGGGGAGTACAAAAGTGCAACAACATGGCAGCTTTCACAGCTTTTTCCTTGGCACCATCCCTATACCTAGGCTGATTTATCTGCCTAGGGTTAGGCTTAGGGCTCAGCCAAGGGCAAGGATTTTTTTAACCAGGAAGCCCTGAGTTCCAGGCTTACTGCATCTGCCAAAGGCATCCCAAAGGGAGCGCAGAAGGTCCACAACATGGCTGCTTTTACAGCTTTTTCCTTAGGAAGAACCCTAATACCCGGCTGATTTACCTTCCTAGGGTTACTGTTAGGCTTAGGCCTAGGACTTTTAAAACCAGGAAGCCCTGTGCTCCAGGCACACTGCAGCTGTTAAAGGCATCCCAAGGGGAGCGCAAAAGTGACACAACTTGGCTGCCTCCACTGCTATTTCCATGAGACCATCCCGAATCATAGGCTGATTTTCCTTCCTAGGCTTAAGGTTTGAGTTAGGCCTAGGGTTAGTGTTCTTTTAACCAGAAAGCCCTGAGTTCCAAGAACACAGCAGCTGCGAAGGACTACCCAAGAGGAGCGCAGAAGTGCCTCAACATGCCTGCCTGCACAGCTTTTTCCTTGGGGATGTCCCGAAACGAAGGCTGATTTAGAAGCCTCCAGTTTGGGCTAAAGTTGTGGTTTTTTAAACAAGGAAGCCCTGTGCTCCAAGCACACTGCAGCTGTGAAAGGCATCCCAAGGGGAGCGCGAAAGTGCCACAACATTGCTGCTTTCACAGCTTTTTCCTTAGGAAGAACCCTAATACCCGGCTGATTTACCTTTCTAGGGTTACTGTTAGGCCTAGGCCTAGGACTTTTAAAACCAGGAAGCCCTGTGCTCCAGGCACACTGCAGCTGTGAAAGGCATCCCAAGGGGAGCGCAAAACTGCCACAACATGGCTGTCTCCACAGCTTTTCCCTTGAGATAATTCCTAAACCCAGGCTGATTTAAATGACCAGTGTCACAGTTAGGGTTAGGGTTACGCCTAGGTGTAGAGCTTTTTAAACCAGCAAGCTCTGAGCTCCAGGCACACGGCAGCTGCGAAAGGCATCCCAAGGGGAGCACAAAAGTGCCAGAAAATGGCTGCCTCCACACGTTTTCATTGGCACCATTGCTAAGCCTAGGCTGAATCACCTGCCTCCTGTCTCAGCTAGGGACATGGTTTTTTAAACCAGGAAGCCCTGAGCTCCAGGCACTTGGCAGCTGTGAAATGCATCCCAAGGGGAGTACAAAAGTGCAACAACATGGCAGCTTTCACAGCTTTTTCCTTGGCACCATCCCTATACCTAGGCTGATTTATCTGCCTAGGGTTAGGGTTAGGGCTCAGCCAAGGGCAAGGATTTTTTTAACCAGGAAGCCCTGAGTTCCAGGCTTACTGCATCTGCCAAAGGCATCCCAAAGGGAGCGCAGAAGTGCCACAACATGGCTGCTTTCACAGCTTTTTCCTTAGGAAGAACCCTAATACCCGGCTGATTTACCTTCCTAGGGTTACTGTTAGGCTTAGGCCTAGGACTTTTAAAACCAGGAAGCCCTGTGCTCCAGGCACACTGCAGCTGTGAAAGGCATCCCAAGGGGAGCGCAAAAGTGACACAACTTGGCTGCCTCCACTGCTATTTCCATGAGACCATCCCGAATCATAGGCTGATTTTCCTTCCTAGGCTTAAGGTTTGAGTTAGGCCTAGGGTTAGTGTTCTTTTAACCAGAAAGCCCTGAGTTCCAAGAACACAGCAGCTGCGAAGGACTACCCAAGAAGAGCGCAGAAGTGCCTCAACATGCCTGCCTCCACAGCTTTTTCCTTGGGGACGTCCTGAAACGAAGGCTGATTTAGAAGCCTCCAGTTTGGGCTAAAGTTGTGGTTTTTTACACCAGGAAGCCCTGTGCTCCAAGCACACTGCAGCTGTGAAAGGCATCCCACGGGGAGCGCAAAAGTGCCACAACATGGCTGACTCCACAGCTTTTCCCTTGGGATAATTCCTAAACCCAGGCTGATTTAAATGACCAGTGTTACGGTTAGGGTTAGGGTTAGGCCTAGGTGTAGAGCTTTTTAAACCAGCAAGCTCTGAGCTCCAGGCACACGGCAGCTGCGAAAGGCATCCCAAGGGGAGCACAAAAGTGCCAGAAAATGGCTGCCTCCACACGTTTTCATTGGCACCGTTGCTAAGCCTAGGCTGAATCACCTGCCTCCAGTCTGAGCTAGGGACATGGTTTTTTAAACCAGGAAGCCCTGAGCTCCAGGCACTTGGCAGCTGTGAAAGGCATCCCAAGGGGAGTACAAAAGTGCAACAACATGGCAGCTTTCACAGCTTTTTCCTTGGCACCATCCCTATACCTAGGCTGATTTATCTGCCTAGGGTTAGGGTTAGGGCTCAGCCAAGGGCAAGGATTTTTTTAACCAGGAAGCCCTGAGTTCCAGGCTTACTGCATCTGCCAAAGGCATCCCAAAGGGAGCGCAGAAGTGCCACAACATGGCTGCTTTCACAGCTTTTTCCTTAGGAAGAACCCTAATACCCGGCTGATTTACCTTCCTAGGGTTACTGTTAGGCTTAGGCCTAGGACTTTTAAAACCAGGAAGCCCTGTGCTCCAGGCACACTGCAGCTGTTAAAGGCATCCCAAGGGGAGCGCAAAAGTGACACAACTTGGCTGCCTCCACTGCTATTTCCATGAGACCATCCCGAATCATAGGCTGATTTTCCTTCCTAGGCTTAAGGTTTGAGTTAGGCCTAGGGTTAGTGTTCTTTTAACCAGAAAGCCCTGAGTTCCAAGAACACAGCAGCTGCGAAGGACTACCCAAGAGGAGCGCAGAAGTGCCTCAACATGCCTGCCTGCACAGCTTTTTCCTTGGGGATGTCCCGAAACGAAGGCTGATTTAGAAGCCTCCAGTTTGGGCTAAAGTTGTGGTTTTTTAAACAAGGAAGCCCTGTGCTCCAAGCACACTGCAGCTGTGAAAGGCATCCCAAGGGGAGCGCGAAAGTGCCACAACATTGCTGCTTTCACAGCTTTTTCCTTAGGAAGAACCCTAATACCCGGCTGATTTACCTTCCTAGGGTTACTGTTAGGCCTAGGCCTAGGACTTTTAAAACCAGGAAGCCCTGTGCTCCAAGCACACTGCAGCTGTGAAAGGCATCCCAAGGGGAGCGCAAAACTGCCACAACATGGCTGTCTCCACAGCTTTTCCCTTGGGATAATTCCTAAACCCAGGCTGATTTAAATGACCAGTGTCACAGTTAGGGTTAGGGTTACGCCTAGGTGTAGAGCTTTTTAAACCAGCAAGCTCTGAGCTCCAGGCACACGGCAGCTGCGAAAGGCATCCCAAGGGGAGCACAAAAGTGCCAGAAAATGGCTGCCTCCACACGTTTTCATTGGCACCATTGCTAAGCCTAGGCTGAATCACCTGCCTCCTGTCTCAGCTAGGGACATGGTTTTTTAAACCAGGAAGCCCTGAGCTCCAGGCACTTGGCAGCTGTGAAAGGCATCCCAAGGGGAGTACAAAAGTGCAACAACATGGCAGCTTTCACAGCTTTTTCCTTGGCACCATCCCTATACCTAGGCTGATTTATCTGCCTAGGGTTAGGGTTAGGGCTCAGCCAAGGGCAAGGATTTTTTTAACCAGGAAGCCCTGAGTTCCAGGCTTACTGCATCTGCCAAAGGCATCCCAAAGGGAGCGCAGAAGGTCCACAACATGGCTGCTTTCACAGCTTTTTCCTTAGGAAGAACCCTAATACCCGGCTGATTTACCTTCCTAGGGTTACTGTTAGGCTTAGGCCTAGGACTTTTAAAACCAGGAAGCCCTGTGCTCCAGGCACACTGCAGCTGTTAAAGGCATCCCAAGGGGAGCGCAAAAGTGACACAACTTGGCTGTCTCCACTGCTATTTCCATGAGACCATCCCGAATCATAGGCTGATTTTCCTTCCTAGGCTTAAGGTTTGAGTTAGGCCTAGGGTTAGTGTTCTTTTAACCAGAAAGCCCTGAGTTCCAAGAACACAGCACCTGCGAAGGACTACCCAAGAAGAGCGCAGAAGTGCCTCAACATGCCTGCCTCCACAGCTTTTTCCTTGGGGATGTCCCGAAACAAAGGCTGATTTAGAAGCCTCCAGTTTGGGCTAAAGTTGTGGGATTTACACCAGGAAGCCCTGTGCTCCAAGCTCACTGCAGCTGTGAAAGGCATCCCAAGGGGAGCGCAAAAGTGCCACAACATGGCTGTCTCCACAGCTTTTCCCTTGGGATAATTCCTAAACCCAGGCTGATTTAAATGACCAGTGTTACGGTTAGGGTTAGGGTTACGCCTAGGTGTAGAGCTTTTTAAACCAGCAAGCTCTGAGCTCCAGGCACACGGCAGCTGCGAAAGGCATCCCAAGGGGAGCACAAAAGTGCCAGAAAATGGCTGCCTCCACACGTTTTCATGGGCACCATTGCTAAGCCTAGGCTGAATTACCTGCCTCCAGTCTCAGCTAGGGACATGGTTTTTTAAACCAGGAAGCCCTGAGCTCCAGGCACACGGCAGCTGTGAAAGGCATCCCAAGGGGAGTACAAAAGTGCAACAACATGGCAGCTTTCACAGCTTTTTCCTTGGCACCATCCCTATACCTAGGCTGATTTATCTGCCTAGGGTTAGGGTTAGGGCTCAGCCAAGGGCAAGGATTTTTTTAACCAGGAAGCCCTGAGTTCCAGGCTTACTGCATCTGCCAAAGGCATCCCAAAGGGAGCGCAGAAGTGCCACAACATGGCTGCTTTCACAGCTTTTTCCTTAGGAAGAACCCTAATACCCGGCTGATTTACCTTCCTAGGGTTACTGTTAGGCTTAGGCCTAGGACTTTTAAAACCAGGAAGCCCTGTGCTCCAGGCACACTGCAGCTGTGAAAGGCATCCCAAGGGGAGCGCAAAAGTGACACAACTTGGCTGCCTCCACTGCTATTTCCATGAGACCATCCCGAATCATAGGCTGATTTTCCTTCCTAGGCTTAAGGTTTGAGTTAGGCCTAGGGTTAGTGTTCTTTTAACCAGAAAGCCCTGAGTTCCAAGAACACAGCACCTGCGAAGGACTACCCAAGAAGAGCACAGAAGTGCCTCAACATGCCTGCCTCCACAGCTTTTTCCTTGGGGACGTCCTGAAACGAAGGCTGATTTAGAAGCCTCCAGTTTGGGCTAAAGTTGTGGTTTTTTACACCAGGAATCCCTGTGCTCCAAGCACACTGCAGCTGTGAAAGGCATCCCACGGGGAGCGCAAAAGTGCCACAACATGGCTGACTCCACAGCTTTTCCCTTGGGATAATTCCTAAACCCAGGCTGATTTAAATGACCAGTGTTACAGTTAGGGTTAGGGTTACGCCTAGGTGTAGAGCTTTTTAAACCAGCAAGCTCTGAGCTCCAGGCACACGGCAGCTGCGAAAGGCATCCCAAGGGGAGCACAAAAGTGCCAGAAAGTGGCTGCCTCCACACGTTTTCATTGGCACCATTGCTAAGCCTAGGCTGAATCACCTGCCTCCAGTCTCAGCTAGGGACATGGTTTTTTAAACCAGGAAGCCCTGAGCTCCAGGCACACGGCAGCTGTGAAATGCATCCCAAGGGGAGTACAAAAGTGCAACAACATGGCAGCTTTCACAGCTTTTTCCTTGGCACCATCCCTATACCTAGGCTGATTTATCTGCCTAGGGTTAGGTTTAGGGCTCAGCCTAGGGCTAGGATTTTTTTAACCAGGAAGCCCTGAGTTCCAGGCTTACTGCATCTGCCAAAGGCATCCCAAAGGGAGCGCAGAAGTGCCACAACATGGCTGCTTTCACAGCTTTTTCCTTAGGAAGAACCCTAATACCCGGCTGATTTACCTTCCTAGGGTTACTGTTAGGCTTAGGCCTAGGACTTTTAAAACCAGGAAGCCCTGTGCTCCAGGCACACTGCAGCTGTGAAAGGCATCCCAAGGGGAGCGCAAAAGTGACACAACTTGGCTGCCTCCACTGCTATTTCCATGAGACCATCCCGAATCATAGGCTGATTTTCCTTCCTAGGCTTAAGGTTTGAGTTAGGCCTAGGGTTAGTGTTCTTTTAACCAGAAAGCCCTGAGTTCCAAGAACACAGCAGCTGCGAAGGACTACCCAAGAAGAGCGCAGAAGTGCCTCAACATGCCTGCCTCCACAGCTTTTTCCTTGGGGACGTCCCGAAACGAAGGCTGATTTAGAAGCCTCCAGTTTGGGCTAAAGTTGTGGGTTTTTTCACCAGGAAGCCCTGTGCTCCAAGCTCACTGCAGCTGTGAAAGGCATCCCAAGGGGAGCGCAAAAGTGCCACAACATGGCTGTCTCCACAGCTTTTCCCTTGGGATAATTCCTAAACCCAGGCTGATTTAAATGACCAGTGTTACGGTTAGGGTTAGGGTTACGCCTAGGTGTAGAGCTTTTTAAACCAGCAAGCTCTGAGCTCCAGGCACACGGCAGCTGCGAAAGGCATCCCAAGGGGAGCACAAAAGTGCCAGAAAATGGCTGCCTCCACACGTTTTCATTGGCACCGTTGCTAAGCCTAGGCTGAATCACCTGCCTCCAGTCTGAGCTAGGGACATGGTTTTTTAAACCAGGAAGCCCTGAGCTCCAGGCACTTGGCAGCTGTGAAAGGCATCCCAAGGGGAGTACAAAAGTGCAACAACATGGCAGCTTTCACAGCTTTTTCCTTGGCACCATCCCTATACCTAGGCTGATTTATCTGCCTAGGGTTAGGGTTAGGGCTCAGCCAAGGGCAAGGATTTTTTTAACCAGGAAGCCCTGAGTTCCAGGCTTACTGCATCTGCCAAAGGCATCCCAAAGGGAGCGCAGAAGTGCCACAACATGGCTGCTTTCACAGCTTTTTCCTTAGGAAGAACCCTAATACCCGGCTGATTTACCTTCCTAGGGTTACTGTTAGGCTTAGGCCTAGGACTTTTAAAACCAGGAAGCCCTGTGCTCCAGGCACACTGCAGCTGTTAAAGGCATCCCAAGGGGAGCGCAAAAGTGACACAACTTGGCTGCCTCCACTGCTATTTCCATGAGACCATCCCGAATCATAGGCTGATTTTCCTTCCTAGGCTTAAGGTTTGAGTTAGGCCTAGGGTTAGTGTTCTTTTAACCAGAAAGCCCTGAGTTCCAAGAACACAGCAGCTGCGAAGGACTACCCAAGAGGAGCGCAGAAGTGCCTCAACATGCCTGCCTGCACAGCTTTTTCCTTGGGGATGTCCCGAAACGAAGGCTGATTTAGAAGCCTCCAGTTTGGGCTAAAGTTGTGGTTTTTTAAACAAGGAAGCCCTGTGCTCCAAGCACACTGCAGCTGTGAAAGGCATCCCAAGGGGAGCGCGAAAGTGCCACAACATTGCTGCTTTCACAGCTTTTTCCTTAGGAAGAACCCTAATACCCGGCTGATTTACCTTCCTAGGGTTACTGTTAGGCCTAGGCCTAGGACTTTTAAAACCAGGAAGCCCTGTGCTCCAAGCACACTGCAGCTGTGAAAGGCATCCCAAGGGGAGCGCAAAACTGCCACAACATGGCTGTCTCCACAGCTTTTCCCTTGGGATAATTCCTAAACCCAGGCTGATTTAAATGACCAGTGTCACAGTTAGGGTTAGGGTTACGCCTAGGTGTAGAGCTTTTTAAACCAGCAAGCTCTGAGCTCCAGGCACACGGCAGCTGCGAAAGGCATCCCAAGGGGAGCACAAAAGTGCCAGAAAATGGCTGCCTCCACACGTTTTCATTGGCACCATTGCTAAGCCTAGGCTGAATCACCTGCCTCCTGTCTCAGCTAGGGACATGGTTTTTTAAACCAGGAAGCCCTGAGCTCCAGGCACTTGGCAGCTGTGAAAGGCATCCCAAGGGGAGTACAAAAGTGCAACAACATGGCAGCTTTCACAGCTTTTTCCTTGGCACCATCCCTATACCTAGGCTGATTTATCTGCCTAGGGTTAGGGTTAGGGCTCAGCCAAGGGCAAGGATTTTTTTAACCAGGAAGCCCTGAGTTCCAGGCTTACTGCATCTGCCAAAGGCATCCCAAAGGGAGCGCAGAAGGTCCACAACATGGCTGCTTTCACAGCTTTTTCCTTAGGAAGAACCCTAATACCCGGCTGATTTACCTTCCTAGGGTTACTGTTAGGCTTAGGCCTAGGACTTTTAAAACCAGGAAGCCCTGTGCTCCAGGCACACTGCAGCTGTTAAAGGCATCCCAAGGGGAGCGCAAAAGTGACACAACTTGGCTGCCTCCACTGCTATTTCCATGAGACCATCCCGAATCATAGGCTGATTTTCCTTCCTAGGCTTAAGGTTTGAGTTAGGCCTAGGGTTAGTGTTCTTTTAACCAGAAAGCCCTGAGTTCCAAGAACACAGCACCTGCGAAGGACTACCCAAGAAGAGCGCAGAAGTGCCTCAACATGCCTGCCTCCACAGCTTTTTCCTTGGGGATGTCCCGAAACAAAGGCTGATTTAGAAGCCTCCAGTTTGGGCTAAAGTTGTGGGATTTACACCAGGAAGCCCTGTGCTCCAAGCTCACTGCAGCTGTGAAAGGCATCCCAAGGGGAGCGCAAAAGTGCCACAACATGGCTGTCTCCACAGCTTTTCCCTTGGGATAATTCCTAAACCCAGGCTGATTTAAATGACCAGTGTTACGGTTAGGGTTAGGGTTACGCCTAGGTGTAGAGCTTTTTAAACCAGCAAGCTCTGAGCTCCAGGCACACGGCAGCTGCGAAAGGCATCCCAAGGGGAGCACAAAAGTGCCAGAAAATGGCTGCCTCCACACGTTTTCATGGGCACCATTGCTAAGCCTAGGCTGAATTACCTGCCTCCAGTCTCAGCTAGGGACATGGTTTTTTAAACCAGGAAGCCCTGAGCTCCAGGCACACGGCAGCTGTGAAAGGCATCCCAAGGGGAGTACAAAAGTGCAACAACATGGCAGCTTTCACAGCTTTTTCCTTGGCACCATCCCTATACCTAGGCTGATTTATCTGCCTAGGGTTAGGGTTAGGGCTCAGCCAAGGGCAAGGATTTTTTTAACCAGGAAGCCCTGAGTTCCAGGCTTACTGCATCTGCCAAAGGCATCCCAAAGGGAGCGCAGAAGTGCCACAACATGGCTGCTTTCACAGCTTTTTCCTTAGGAAGAACCCTAATACCCGGCTGATTTACCTTCCTAGGGTTACTGTTAGGCTTAGGCCTAGGACTTTTAAAACCAGGAAGCCCTGTGCTCCAGGCACACTGCAGCTGTGAAAGGCATCCCAAGGGGAGCGCAAAAGTGACACAACTTGGCTGCCTCCACTGCTATTTCCATGAGACCATCCCGAATCATAGGCTGATTTTCCTTCCTAGGCTTAAGGTTTGAGTTAGGCCTAGGGTTAGTGTTCTTTTAACCAGAAAGCCCTGAGTTCCAAGAACACAGCAGCTGCGAAGGACTACCCAAGAAGAGCACAGAAGTGCCTCAACATGCCTGCCTCCACAGCTTTTTCCTTGGGGACGTCCTGAAACGAAGGCTGATTTAGAAGCCTCCAGTTTGGGCTAAAGTTGTGGTTTTTTACACCAGGAAGCCCTGTGCTCCAAGCACACTGCAGCTGTGAAAGGCATCCCACGGGGAGCGCAAAAGTGCCACAACATGGCTGACTCCACAGCTTTTCCCTTGGGATAATTCCTAAACCCAGGCTGATTTAAATGACCAGTGTTACAGTTAGGGTTAGGGTTACGCCTAGGTGTAGAGCTTTTTAAACCAGCAAGCTCTGAGCTCCAGGCACACGGCAGCTGCGAAAGGCATCCCAAGGGGAGCACAAAAGTGCCAGAAAGTGGCTGCCTCCACACGTTTTCATTGGCACCATTGCTAAGCCTAGGCTGAATCACCTGCCTCCAGTCTCAGCTAGGGACATGGTTTTTTAAACCAGGAAGCCCTGAGCTCCAGGCACACGGCAGCTGTGAAATGCATCCCAAGGGGAGTACAAAAGTGCAACAACATGGCAGCTTTCACAGCTTTTTCCTTGGCACCATCCCTATACCTAGGCTGATTTATCTGCCTAGGGTTAGGTTTAGGGCTCAGCCTAGGGCTAGGATTTTTTTAACCAGGAAGCCCTGAGTTCCAGGCTTACTGCATCTGCCAAAGGCATCCCAAAGGGAGCGCAGAAGTGCCACAACATGGCTGCTTTCACAGCTTTTTCCTTAGGAAGAACCCTAATACCCGGCTGATTTACCTTCCTAGGGTTACTGTTAGGCTTAGGCCTAGGACTTTTAAAACCAGGAAGCCCTGTGCTCCAGGCACACTGCAGCTGTGAAAGGCATCCCAAGGGGAGCGCAAAAGTGACACAACTTGGCTGCCTCCACTGCTATTTCCATGAGACCATCCCGAATCATAGGCTGATTTTCCTTCCTAGGCTTAAGGTTTGAGTTAGGCCTAGGGTTAGTGTTCTTTTAACCAGAAAGCCCTGAGTTCCAAGAACACAGCAGCTGCGAAGGACTACCCAAGAAGAGCGCAGAAGTGCCTCAACATGCCTGCCTCCACAGCTTTTTCCTTGGGGACGTCCCGAAACGAAGGCTGATTTAGAAGCCTCCAGTTTGGGCTAAAGTTGTGGGTTTTTTCACCAGGAAGCCCTGTGCTCCAAGCTCACTGCAGCTGTGAAAGGCATCCCAAGGGGAGCGCAAAAGTGCCACAACATGGCTGTCTCCACAGCTTTTCCCTTGGGATAATTCCTAAACCCAGGCTGATTTAAATGACCAGTGTTACGGTTAGGGTTAGGGTTAGGCCTAGGTGTAGAGCTTTTTAAACCAGCAAGCTCTGAGCTCCAGGCACACGGCAGCTGCGAAAGGCATCCCAAGGGGAGCGCAAAAGTGCCACAACATGGCTGTCTCCACAGCTTTTCCCTTGGGATAATTCCTAAACCCAGGCTGATTTAAATGACCAGTGTTACGGTTAGGGTTAGGGTTACGCCTAGGTGTAGAGCTTTTTAAACCAGCAAGCTCTGAGCTCCAGGCACACGGCAGCTGCGAAAGGCATCCCAAGGGGAGCGCAAAAGTGACGCAACTTGGCTGCCTCTGCTGCTATTCTCATGAGAGCATCCCGAACCATAGGCTGATTTTCCTTCCTAGGGTTAAGGTTTGAGTTACGCCTAGGGTAAGGGTTCTATTAACCAGAGAGCCCTGAGTTCCAAGAACACAGCAGCTGCGAAGGACTACCCAAGAAGAGTGCAAAAGTACCACAACATGCCTGCCTCCACAGCTTTTTCCTTGGGGACATGCCTAATTCCTGGCTGATTTGCCTTTCTCGTCTTAGGGCTGGGGTTCGGCCTAGGGCTAGGATTTTTAAAATCAGGAATCCCTGAGTTTCAGGCACACTGGAGCTGTGAAAGGCATCCAAAAGGGAGTGCAAAAGTGCCACAACATGGCTGCTTTCACGGCTTTTTCCTTGGCAAGAAGCCTAACACCAGGCTGATTTCCCTTCCCAGGGTTACTGTTAGGCTTAGGCCTAGGGCTAGGATTTTTAAAACTAGGAAGCCCTTAGCTCCAGGCACACTGCAGCTGTTCAAGGCATCCCAAGGGGAGTACAAAAGTGCAACAACATGGCAGCTTTCACAGCTTTTTCCTTGGCACCATCCCTATACCTAGGCTGATTTATCTGCCTAGGGTTAGGGTTAGGGTTAGGGTTAGGGTTAGGGTTAGGGTTAGGGTTAGGGTTAGGGTTAGGGTTAGGGTTAGGGTTAGGGTTAGGGTTAGGGTTAGGGTTAGGGTTAGGGTTAGGGTTAGGGTTAGGGTTAGGGTTAGGGTTAGGGTTAGGGTTAGGGTTAGGGTTAGGGTTAGGGTTAGGGTTAGGGTTAGGGTTAGGGTTAGGGTTTAGGGTTAGGGTTAGGGTTAGGGTTAGGGTTAGGGTTAGGGTTAGGGTTAGGGTTAGGGTTAGGGTTAGGGTTAGGGTTAGGGTTAGGGTTAGGGTTAGGGTTAGGGTTAGGGTTAGGGTTAGGGTTAGGGTTAGGGTTAGGGTTAGGGTTAGGGTTAGGGTTAGGGTTAGGGTTAGGGTTAGGGTTAGGGTTAGGGTTAGGGTTAGGGTTAGGGTTAGGGTTAGGGTTAGGGTTAGGGTTAGGGTTAGGGTTAGGGTTAGGGTTAGGGTTAGGGTTAGGGTTAGGGTTAGGGTTAGGGTTAGGGTTAGGGTTAGGGTTAGGGTTAGGGTTAGGGTTA